>NW_019943589.1:189913-199113 GCF_002910315.2 Salvelinus sp. IW2-2015
ACTGTATATAGTCTCTAATCACCCCCAGCTAACTCATCCAACGCCTACTGTATACTTATATAGTCTCTTAATCACCCCCAGCTAACCATCCAAACCATACTGTCATACTGTATATACTATAGTCTCTTAATCACCCTCAGCTAATCTCACCCAACATACTGTCATACTGTATATACTATAGTCTCTTAATCACCCCAGCTAACTCATCCAACCATACTGTCATACTGTATAGGTCTCTTAATACACCCCAGCTAATCATCCAACTACTGTCATACTTTAATATAGTCTCTTTAATCCCCCAGCTTAAACTCATCCAACCATACTGTCATACAGTAGTATGAGTCTCTTAATCACCCCCAAGCTAACTCATCCACCATACTGTCTATACTGTAATATATAGTCTCTTAATCACCCCAGCTAACTCATCCAACATACGTCATCACTGTATATAGTCTCTTAATCACCCCCAGCTAACTCACCTTCCCTGCTACCCCTTTCCTCAGTCACGTTGGATTGAAATGAGAATGGTGTTCTCAGTCATCCTAAAATTTTAAGGTTGTAAAAAACGAACTAACTAAACAGGCCAGATACAAACGTGCCTATAGCCACATCGTTACGCTCTATGGAAGACGGCTGGAGCCAGAACCACACAGCATCTGTTTAGGTCTTATAGCTCCGGCAGTGACCCCAGCTGAAAAAACTTAGCCTACAGGTCTGAAACAATGTCTACTGTGGGCATGTTGACTGGAGGAAGGCTATTGCAACTGAAGCATTGTATAAACTGGCTGCAGGAAAAGACACTGTCTATAGAAATCCGTATCCCGTATCTGACGTGTATTCATCAGAAACCGTATCCGTATCTACGTGTATTACTCAGAATCCGTATCCCGTATTACGTGTATAATACATTCAAAAAATGCCGTATCTACGTGTAATAACACAAATCTATCCATCTACGTGTATTTACATCAGAATCCGTATCCGTATCTACGTGTGTACATCAGAATCCGTCGTCTACGTTTAACAAAATCCGTATCACTGTATTACATTCAGAAATACGTATCCGTTCTACGCTGTTTACATCAGAAATCCTATCGTATCTACGTGTATTACATCAGAAATCCGTATCCGTATCTACGTGTATTACATCAGAAATCCGTATCCGTATCTACGTGTATTATCATCAAGAAATCCGTATCCGTATCTACATGTATTACATCAGAAATCCGTATCCGTATCTACGTGTTATTACATCAGAAATCCGTATCCGTATCTACGTGTATTACATCAGAATCCTATCCTATCTACATGTATTACATCAGAAATCCGTATCCGTATCAGTGTATTACATCAGAAATCCGTATCGTATCTACGTGTATTACATCAGCAGTCTCAACTGTGTGTGGAGGGGGGGGTGTTGTGGGTCCTAAATTGATTGATGAATTGATTGATTGACTGACTGGTGATCTAGTGACTGACTGGCTGATGATTGAGTGACACTACTGATTGATTGGTTCTGGGTCCAACTACAGGTGTTGTTGAGTCAGGAGGGCGTGTCACAATCAGGTGATGAGGACCATCACCCCGTCGCCGTCCTCTCTCTCCCGGAGGGAGGCACCTACATCATTGAGGTGCGGGCGGTGAGTAGGGGGAGAGGGAGCAACAAGCTCCCAAGTCGAGTACCACCTTTCAGGTAAGACAAACTCTAGTAACACACTCAACCCAAAACACATTGTGGTATTTCACTTACAGTGGGGCAAAAAAGTATTTAGTCAGCCACCAATGTGCAAGTTCTCCCACTTAAAAAGATGAGACAGGCCTTGTAATTTTCATCATAGGACACTTCAACTATGACAGACAAAATGAGGAAAAAAAATCCAGAAAATCACATTGTAGGATTTTTAATGAATTTATTTGCAAATTATGGTGGAAAATAAGTATTTGGTCAATAACAAAGTTTATCCAGTACTTTGTTATATACCTTTTGTTGGCAATGACAGAGGTCAAACGTTTTCTGTAAGTCTTCACAAGGTTTTCACACACTGTTGCTGGTATTTTGGCCCATCCTCCATGCAGATCTCCTCTAGAGCAGTGATGTTTTGGGGCTTGTTTGCTGGGCAACACGGACTTTCAACTCCTCCAAAGATTTTCTATGGGGTTGAGATTGGAGACTGGCTAGGCCACTCCAGGACCTTGAAATGCTTCTTACGAAGCCACTCCTTCGTGCCCGGGCCGGTGTGTTTGGGATCATTGTCATGCTGAAAGACCCAGCCACGTATTCATCTTCAAATCAAATCAAATCAAATCAAATCAAATTTTATTAGTCACATAAACATGGTTAGCAGATGTTAATGCGAGTGTAGCGAAATGCTTGTGCTTCTAGTTCCGACAATGCAGTAATAACCAACAAGTAATCTAACCTAACAATTCCACAACTACTACCTTATACACACACACAAGTGTAAAGGGATAAAGAAATGTACATTAAAGATATATGAATGAGTGGTGGTTACAGACAACGGCATGGCAAATGCAGTAGATGGTATAGAGTACGGATATCATATGAGAATGAGTACATGTAGGGTATGTAAACATTATATTAAGTGCATAGTTTAAAGTGGCTAGTGTACAGTATACATAAAGATGGCAAGATGCAGTAATGAATATAGAGTACAGTATATACATATGAGATGGGTAATGTAGGGTATGTAAACATTATATTAAGTGGCATTGTTAAAGTGGCTAGTGTACATTTACATAATTTCCATACAATTCCCATTTTTAAAGTGGCTGGAGTTGAGTCGTATGTTGCAGCGGCGCTAATGTTTATGGTGCTGTTAACAGTGTCTGATGGCCTTGAATAGAAGCTGTTTTTCAGTCTCTCGGTCCCTTGCTTTGATGCACCTGTACTGACCTCGCCTTCTGGATGATAAGCGGGGTGAACAGGCAGTGGCTTGGGTGTTGTGTCCTTGATGATCTTTATGGCCTTCCTGTGACATGGTGGTGTAGGTGTCCTGGAGGGCAGGTAGTTTGCCCCGGTGACGTTCTGCCAGACCTCACTACCCTCTGGAGAGCCTTACGGTTGTGGCGGAGCAGTTGCCGTACACAGCGGTGATACAGCCCGACAGGATGCTCTCGATTGTGCATCTGTAGAATTTGTGAGTGCTTTTGCTGACAAGCCGCATTTCTTCAGCCTCCTGAGGTTGAAGAGCGCTGCTGCGCCTTCTTCACAACGCTGTCTGTGTTGTGTGGGACAATTCAGTTTGTCCGTGATGTGTACACACCGAGGAACTCTGAGCATGCTCTGAGGACGCGGCTGGGAATGCCGTCTGGCTGCAGCCTATGCGAGGTTAACACGTTTAAATGTTTTACTCACTCGCTGCGTGGAAGGAGAGCCCGCAGGTTTTGGTAGGGGGCCGTTCGTCAGTGGCACTGTATTGTCCTCAAGAACGGGCAAAAAAGTTGTAGCCTGTCTGGGAGCAAGACATCCTGGTCCGCGACGGGGCTGGTTTTCTCTTTTGTAATCCGTGATTGACTGTAGACCCTGCCACATACCTCTTGTGTCTGAGCTGTTGAATTGCGACTCGATTTTGTCTCTGTACTGGGACTTAGCCTGTTTGATTGCCTTGCGGAGAGAATAGCTACACTGTTTGTATTCGGTCATGCTTCCGGTCACCTTGCCCTGGTTAAAAGCAGTGGTTCGCGCTTTCAGTTTCACGCGAATGCTGCGTCAATCCACGGTTTCTGGTTTGATGTTTTAATCGTTGCTGTGGGTACGACATCGTCAATGCACTTCCTAATGAACTCGCTCACCGAATCAGCATATTCGTCAATATTTTGTTGGACGCAATGCGGAACATATTCCAATCCGCGTGATCGAAGCAGTCTTGAAGCGTGATTCAGATTGGTCGGACAGCGTTGAACAGACCTGAGCGCGGGAGCTTGTTGTTTGAGTTTCTGTTTGAGGCTGAATCAACAAAATGGAGTCGTGGTCAGCTTTTCCGAAAGGGGGGCGGGGGAGGGCCTTATATGCGTCGCGAAAATTAGTATAACAATGATCTAGGGTTTTCCAGCCCTGGTAGCACAATCGATATGCTGATAGAATTTAGGGAGTTTGTTTTAGATATCCTTGTTAAAATCCCCAGCTACGATGAATGCAGCCTCAGGGTGTGTGGTTTCCAGTTTACAAAGAGTCAGATAAAGTTCGTTCAGGGCCATCGATGTGTCTGCTTGGGGGGAATATATACGGCTGTGATTATGATTGAAGAGAATTCCTTGGTAGATAATGCGGTCGACATTTGATTGTGAGGAGTTCTAGATCAGGTGAACAGAATGACTTGAGTTCCTGTGTGTTGTTATGATGATCACACCACGTCTCGTTAATCATAAGGCATACCCCCGCCCCTCTTCTTACCGGAAAGATGTTTGTTCTGTCGGCGCGATGCATGAAGAAACCAGCTGGCTGCACCGACTCCGTTAGCGTCTCTTGAGTTAGCCATGTTTCCGTGAAGCAGAGCACGTTGCAATCCCTGATGTCTCTCTGGAATGCTACCCGTGCTCGGATTTCGTCAACCTTATTGTCAAGAGACTGGACATTGGCGAGTAGTATGCTAGGAGTGGAGCGCGATGTGCCCGTCTCCGAAGCCTGACCACGAGACGCCTCGTTTGCCCCTTTTTCGGCGTCGCACAGGGTCGCCGGCTGGATCAGATCCATTGTATTGGTGGAAGGCAAAGCACTGGATCCGTTTCGGGAAGTCATATTCCTGGTAGAACGATGATGAGTTGACGTTAATCGTATATTCAGTAGTTCCTCCCGACTGTATGTAATGAAACCTAAGATACCTGTGAGGGTACCGATGTAAGAAATAACACATAAAAAAACAGAATACTGCATATTTCCAAGGAACGCGAAGCGAGGCGGCCATCTCTTTTCGGCGCCGAAGTTCAATGCCCTTGCTGATGTAGCTTTGTTACTTTGGTCCCAGCTCTCTGCAGGTCATTCACTAGGTCCCCCGTTGGTTCTGGGATTTTTGCTCACCGTTCTTGTGATCATTTTGACCCCACGGGGTGAGATCTTGCGTGGAGCCCAGATCGAGGGAATTATCAGTGGTCTTTGTATGTCTTCCATTAACTAATAATTGCTCCCACAGTTGATTTCTTCAAACCCAGCTGCTTACCTATTTGCAGACTTTGACAGCTCTTTGGTCTTGGCCATAGTGAGAGTTTGGAGTGTGACTGTTTGAGGTTGTGGACAGGTGTCTTTTATACTGATAACAAGTTCAAACAGGTGCCATTAATACAGGTAACGAGTGGTGGACAGAGGAGCCTCTTAAAGAAGAAGTTACAGGTCTGTGAGAGCCAGAAATCTTGCTTGTTTGTTGGTGACCAAATACTTATTTTCCACCATAATTTGCAAATAAATTCATTAAAAATCCTACAATGTGATTTTCTGGATTTTTTTCCTCATTTTGTCTGTCATAGTTGAAGTGTACCTATGATGAAAATTACAGGCCTCTCTCATCTTTTTAAGTGGGAGAACTTGCACAATTGGTGGCTGACTAAATACTTTTTTGCCCCACTGTATATAGTACCCTGTTGTCCATTTACTAGGCTAGAAGTTAATGGACTAATCAAGTACACCAAAATCCATCTTTTATTTCTACCGATATTCTGTTAAAAGTCTAATGCAGTCGTTTTTATTGCAATATCAAATCATTTCTAGGTAACAATTACGTACCTTACTGTGATGTTTTTTTTWATAAAAAAAATGTCAAAAAGAAACAAAAATGGTTTCTTAGTAAAGAGAGAGCAAGAATTTTGATACAGCTGTCTGGGAGTGGTCTGAGTGGGGAGGAGAAAACTGAAAACTATCTGTGATTGGCAGAGAGCTTTGGAACTCTCTTTCTTATTGGTCTATCAACTAATTTAATGATGTCACCAGGCAGGCCAAAACTACCTCCGACCAAAACAAGCTGTCTTTTCAAACACCTCATACAATAAAAAGACATTATCATAATTTTAACAATTTCCCAGCATTATTGGAACCTCATAGTGTGGAAATATAGTATATAAAACACAGGAATATCACGTTTTTGACTGCACTGGGCTTTTAAAGTGCTTCATTGAGTCACCACAGTCACAGCTGTTGTCTCAGCCAAGTTTCCCTTGGCTAATACTGTTTTAATTAACCACCTCCAAACACACACACACCCACCACTGCACACACTCACTCACAAACATATACACCACTGAACACACACACCCACCTATACACAAACACTCATACACACACACACCCACCTACGCCACTGCACAGCCATTTAACTATCAAACAAGAGAAATGTAAAGTTGACAATTTTATACAGTTGTTCTCATCAGACATATAAATATGTTGTTCTCTCTTTGTCTGCCAGAGGAAAGATTCATTTCTGCAGTTTCAAAGCTGCTAACAATTCATGTCAAAGATTAGCACACTTCAGACTGCTGTGTGTGCTTGTGAATTATTTTAGCTTAATTTGTGTCTGAGAAGAAAACAGTCCTGACAAAAAATTTGGTTCTGTTGATTGGAAATGTTTGGCTTTCTTATAGCACAAGCCTGCCTGTCTTAACTTGTTATTTTTCCTTTAAATGCTGACTATTTAAGGAGTTTGTTTTCTAACCCAGAATCCAAAATGAATGTCGTTCTGTTTCACTAGTTGTTTTCTCAGTGAAGTCAAACAATAATGAAATTGAGTTTCAGTTTAGAATTCAGGCTGCCTTTAGTCCTCTGCTCTCTGCTCTCTAGTCACTAAAGTTGTCCTCTGCTGTCTCCCCATCCATCCCTCCGTTCCCTGTCTCCCCATCCATCCCTCCATTCCCTGTCTCCCCATCCATCCCTCCGTTCCCTGTCTCCCCATTAACCCCTCTGTTCCCTGTCTCCCCATCCATCCCTCCATTCCCCCTGTCTCTTATACACATCTAGATGTGTATAAGAGACCATCCTACCCTCCGTTCCCTGTCTCCCCATCCTACCCTCTGTTCCCTGTCTCCCCATCCTACCCTCCGTTCCCTGTCTCCCCATCCATCCCTCCGTTCCCTGTCTCCCCATTAACCCCTCTGTTCCCTGTCTCCCCATCCATCCCTCCATTCCCCCTGTCTCCCCATCCATCCCTCCGTTCCCTGTCTCCCCATCCATCCCTCCGTTCCCTGTCTCTCCCTCCATCCCTCCGTTCCCTGTCTCCCCTTCCACCCCAACATTCCCCCTGTCTCCCTCCATCTTTCCATCTCTAGGTGTCCGGGTGAAGAGTGGCCAGCGTTCGGTTCACAGCCTGCTACCATGGGGTCTGACATGGCCATGGACTATAGCGCTGCTCCTCTCTGTTCCTCTGGTGCCTTCAGCTTCCTGTTGAGGCCTCCACCTCCTCCATCCCTCCATCCTCCTTTACTTGGAGGGACCTCTCCTGCTTTCCTCATCCCTCATTCCTTCCATCCCTCCCTTCCTCAGACTGTCTGCTTGCTCTGGCCTTACGCATCAGCCAGTCAGTCCCAGGGCCTGCCAAGGAAATCCACTCCTGATACCAACAAACCATATCCATCAGCCAGTCAGGCCCAGGGCCTGCCAAGGAAATCCACTCCTGACACCAACAAACCATATCCATCAGCCAAGCAGGCCTAGGGCCTGCCAAGAGGATCCACTCCTGATACCAACAAACCATATCCATCAGCCAGTCAGGCCTAGGGCCTGCCAAGGAAATCCACTCCTGACACCAACAAACCAACAGATTGTTTACAGATGACGGATGGTTAAAAAACAACTATTATTTTCTGGGAGCGGAACTAAACTTTATTTAGTATGTTTTGGCAGTTCTTTCCAAGCATCACTTGTAGTGTTGTACTGTAACTGTGCACTCTAGTTTAATCATTTAGTTTGCATCCCAAATGGTACCCTATTCCCTATATAGTGCCGTATGGGGCCGGTCAAAAGTAGTGCACTATGTAGGGAATAGGGTGCCATTTGGGACGTAGCTTACCTTAACTTTATGGGCTGTTGTTTTCTTGTCATTGACTGGTGACTGGCATCCAACTGCTCTGAGGCTCTACAGAGTGTGAACAATTCCCTGAAAGCTGCTGCTGTTGAGGTGTTCTGGGTGTCTGACTGTCTGTCTGGCTGACTGTCTGTCTGTCTGACCTGTCGTCTGACTGTCTGTCTGGGTGTCTGGGTGTCTGTCTGTCTGTCTATTATGTCTGTAGTCTCTGGTCTGTCGTGTCTGTCTGTCTTCTGTCTGTCTGTCTGTCTGTCTGTCTGTCTGTCTGTCTGTCGTCTGCGTCTGTCTGTTCTGTCTGTCTGTCTGTCTGTCTGTTCTGCTTCTCTGTCTGTCTGTCTGTCTGTTCGTCTGTCTGGCGTGACTGCTGGTGTCTGTCTGGCTGTCTATGTCTGTCTCTGGTTGTTCTGTCGTCTGTCTGTCTGTCTCTGTCTGTCTCGTCGTCTGCGCGTCTCTGTCTGCTGGCTGTCTGTCTGTCTGGCTGGCTGGCTGCTGTCTATTTGTCTGGCTGTCTATTTGCTGGCTGTCTCTGTCTGGTGTCTCGTCTGCTGTCTATTTGTCTGGCTGTCTCTGTCTGTCTGTCTATTTGTCTATTTGTCTGGCTGTCGTCTGTCTGTCTGTAAGGTTGTAGACTGGAATCAGCTTGAATCAGCCTGGCCTCCTCTCGCTTTTCACTAGTTATCTGCATCCGTGTAGTCGGTGGCTGCCTAACAAGCATCAGCTCAGTAAAGATCAGTGCATAGTTTTCTTCAGAGAGAGAATGGAGAGTGGAACAATGAGAGGAAAAGAAAAACATGTTTTTATAGTATTTCAGACTTGCTTTTTGTACACATTGTTAACCTTTTAGAAACACAAAGACAAAGTGAGTGGTGTGTGTTTCAGCGAGGTCAAAGTTGTGTTTTTCAGACAGCGAGGAGCAATGCTTGGTATATCTGTTGGACAGACAGGTATATCTGACCGCCTGGACTCAACTGTAGTGCCCAAACACATCTTTAGACAAAAACTTGATGACTCTGTGGAGTCTCATGGTGTCAGTACAAATAAATGGATGTTTATTTTTTTAACTGATTGTGTCTGTCTTTACTATATTTCTACAAATATATACTGCACATTGTATTGTCTTAGGGGTTGTCCCTTTCCCACTCTAGTGAAAATTAATATCATCCCCAATGTCTTTGT
>NW_019943589.1:206993-220895 GCF_002910315.2 Salvelinus sp. IW2-2015
CGTTCCCTGATAATATTCCTGCTGAAGGAGATATGTAGTCAGTCCTGACCGTTCTCAGTGTTCCCTGATAATATGTCCTGCTGAAGGGAGAATGTAGTCAGTCCCTGACCGTTCTCAGTGTCCCTGATAATATTCCTGCTGAAGGGAGATATGTAGTCAGTCCTCCTGAGACCGTTCTCAGTGTTCCCTGATAATATGTCCTGCTGAAGGGAGATATGTAGTCAGTCCTGACCGTTCTCAGTATGTCCATGATTAATAATGGCGCCGGAGGGGATGGCTGCCGTTGTACTGGCTCCTAACCAACTGTGCTTTTTTTGTGTGTTTTTTTTTGCATTGTTTGTAACTCATTTTGTACATTATGTTGCTGCTGCCGTCTCTTATGACCGAAAAGAGTTTCTGGACCTCAGAACAGCGATTACTCACCTCAAACTGGATGAAGTTTTTTTCTTTAATGAGCATGACGCGAAGGATATACTGCTTCTCCGACACCAGGCTCAAATCCCCGTCATTCGCGTGAAAAAAAGAACTGAAATACAGGGGTGCGGAGATCGGGGTGCCTTGTGAGAATTTGTCTGCGAGTGGGTAGCCTGCCTTTACCATCCGTTCTATTGGCTAATGTGCAATCACTGGAGAATAAACTGGATGAGCTCCAGGGGTACACTCCAACACTCAGACATAGTTTACAGATGAAGCATGAGTGTTTAGTGAGGCAGTAGGATGACCAGGGATGTTCTCTTTATTTTGTGTTTTTGTTTACCTTTACTTATCTAGGCAAGTCAGTTAAGAACAAATTCCTATTTACATGATACGTCTATGAATTGGACCATTTTCCTGTCATGCTTAACATTCAAAATGTAATGAGTACTTTTGGTTGTCAGGAAAAATATAAATAGTAAAGTAAAGATACCCCAAAAACTACTTAAGTAGTACTTTAAATAAAAAATATTATAATAATGTTTAAATAATGTTTAAATACATGCTCTCTACCAAGAGAGTTTTCATCAGTATTTTCCGTAGCTGTCTATTTACCACCACACCCCGATGCTGGCACTTAGACCGCAACCAGCGACCTGTATAAGGCAAACAAGAAAATGCTCATCCAGAAGCCACACTCCTCGTGGCCGGGGAGTTTAATGCAGGGAAACTTAAACCCGTTTTACCTCATTTCTACCAGCATGTCACATGTGCAACCAGAGGGGGAAAAAAAATCGAGATCACTTTTACTCCACACAAAGAGACGCATACAAAGCTCTCCCTCGCCCTCCGTTTGGCAAATCTGATCACAATTCTATCCTCCTGATTCCTGCTTACAAGCAAAAACGAAAACAGGAAGTACCAGTGACTCGCTCAATACGGAAGTGGTCAGATGACGTGGATGATACACTACAGGACTGTTTTGCAGCACAGACTGGAATATGTTCCGGGATTCATCCAATGGCATTGAGGAGTATACCACATCTGTCACCGGCTTTATCAATAAGTGCATCGACAACGTCGTCCCGATGACCGTACGTACATATCCAAACGAGAAGCAGTGGATTACAGGCAACATCCGCACAAAACTAAAGGCTTTCAGAGAGCAGGATACTAATCCGGACGCTTATAACTACACCTTCTAACTACGCTTATAACTACTAATCCGGACACCTACTACACCTGCTCTAATGCTTGTTGGATGTACGGACTACAGAGGGAAGCCCAGCCGCGAGCTGCCCAGTGATGCGAGCCTACCAGACGGMATAAATGCCTTTTATGTTCGCTTCGAGGCAAGCAACACTGAAGCATGCATGAGAGCACCAGCTGTTCCATTATTAATTATTCATTGGAAAGATGGAGTGTAAGACTAGTTCAGAAAGGGTACCATCGTACCAGCAGACGACACCACAAGAGATGCAGACATGGAGCTTGATGGAGGACGAATGTTGCTCAGAGCAATTTCTTTTCTTCACAGCTCTCCATTTTTAAATCATATCAAATCCAATTTTATTGGTCACATACACATATTTAGCAGGAAATGCTTGTGTTCCTAGCACCTACAGTGCAGTAGTATCTAAAAATTCACAACAATACACACAAATATAAAAGTAAAATAATGTAATTAAGAAATATATAAATATTAGATCGAGCAATGTTGGAATGGCATTAACTAAAATACAGTAGAATAGAATCCAGTATATATATATATATATATATATATATATATATATATATATATATATATATATATATATATATATATATATATATATATATATATATATATATATATAAGATAAAAAAAAAAATATATATATATATATATATATATATATATATATATATATATATATATATATATATATATATATATATATATGAGATGAGTAAAGCAGTATGTAAACATTATTTAACCTCTCTAGGGTACCTCTTCAACAGCCAGTGAAAGTGCAGGGCGCCAAATTCAAATCAACAGAAATCCCATAATTAAAATTCCTCAAACATACATGTATTTTACACCATTTTAAAGATACACTTGTTGTAAATCCAGCCACAGTGTCCAATTTCAAAAAGGCTTTACGACGAAAGCAAACCAAACGATTATGTTAGGTGAGTGCCTATTCACAGAATAACACAGCCATTTTTCCAGCCAAAGAGAGGATTCYCAYAAAGCWGAAATATAGAWAKAATTAATCACTAAKCTTTGATGATCTCCATCAGATGACACTCATAGGACTTCATGTTACACAATACATGTATGTTTTGTTCGGTAAAGTTCATATTTATATCCAAAAATCTGAGTTTACATTGGCGCCTTACGTTCAGAAGTCACAAAACATCCTTTGATTTTGCAGAGAGCCACATCAATTTACAGAAATACTCATAATAAACATTGCTAAAAGATACAACTGTTATGCATGGAATTTTAGATGCACTTCTCTTTAATGCAACCGCTGTGTCAGATTTCAAAAAGCTTTACCGAAAAAAGCAAACCATGCAATAATCTGAGTCGGCGCTCAGAGCCCAATTAAGACACAAAGATATCCGCCATGTTGTGGAGTCAACAGAAGTCAGAAGTAACAATATAAACATTCACTTACCTTTAATGATCTTCATCAGAATGCACTCCCAGGAATCCCAGTTCCACAATAAATGTTTGTTTTGTTCGATAATGTCCATAATTTATGTCCAAATTCCTCCTTGTTGTTGTAGCGTTCAGTACACTTTCCAAACTCACGACGCGCGGGCAGGTCCAGCGGAAGTACGGATGAAAAGTTAAAAAAGTTATATTACAGTCCGTAAAAACATGACAAACGAAGTATTGAATCAATATTTAGGATGTTTTTAACATAATTCTTCAATAATGTTCCAACCGGAGTATTCCTGTGTCTTCAGAATTGCGATGGAATATAGCTCGCTCTCATGTGAGCGTGGTCAGAGCTTGTTCAGGTCATGACAGACCTGACTCATTCCTCTCTCCTTCGGCCCCACTAAACAGTTGAGGCATCAGACAAGGTTCTAACGACTGTTGACATCTAGTGGAAGCCTTAGGAAGTGCAACATTCCCAATATCCCACTGTATCTTCAATAGGAGCTGAGTTGAAAATCGACCAACCTCAGATTTCTCACTTCCTGGTTGGATTTTTTCTCAGGTTTTTGCCTGCCTGATGAGTTCTGTTATACTCACAGATATCATTCAAACAGTTTTAGAAACGTCAGTGTTRTCTATCCAAATCTACTAATAATATGCATATTCTAGCTTTTATGGCTTTGTAGCAGGCCGTTTATTCTGGGCACGCTTTTCATCCGGACGTGAAAATACTGCCCCCTACCCCAAAGAAGTTAAACATTATTAAAGTGGCCACTTGCTCTGAGACTTGAAGTAGTGGTTCCCCTTGCTCTGCAAGGGCCGCGGCTTTTGTGGAACGATGGGTAACGACGCTTCGTGGGTGACTGTTGTTGATGTGTGCAGAGGGTCCCTGGTTCGCGCCCGTGTCGGGGCGAGGGGACGGTCTAAAGTTATACTGTTACATACATAAATATTAGATGGAGCAATGTCGGAGTGGCATTGACTAAAATACAGTAGAATAGAATACAGTATATACATATGAGATGTAAACATTATTAGAGTGACTAGTGTTCCATTATTAAAGTGGCCAGTGATTCCATGTCTATGTATGTGGGGCAGCAGCCTCTAAGGTGCAGGGTTACGTAACCGGGTGGAAGCCAGCTAGTGATGGCTGTTTAACAGTCTGATGGCCTTGAGATAGAAGCTGTTTTTCAGTCTCTCGGTCACAGCTCTGATGCACCTGTACTGACCTCGCCTTCTGGATGATAGCGGGGTGAACAGGCCGTGGCTCGGGTGGTTGATGTCATTGATGATCTTTTTGGCCTTCCTGTGACATCGGGTGCTGTAGGTGTCCTGAAGGGCAGGTACTTTGCCCCCAGTGATGCGTTGTGCAGACTTCACTACCCTCTGGAGAGCCTTACGGTTGTGGGCGGAGCAGTTGCCGTACCAGGCGGGGCTACAGCCCGACAGGATGCTCTCAATTGTGCGTCTGTAAAAGTTTGTGAGGGTTTTAGGGATCAAGCTGAATTTCTTCAGTCTTCTGAGGTTGAAGAGGTGCTGTTGCGCCTTCTTCACCACACTGTCTGTGTGGGTGGACCATTTCAGTTTGTCCGTGATGTGTACGCCGAGGAACTTTAAGCTTTCCACCTTCTCCACTGCGGTCCCATCGATGTGGATAGGGACGTGATCCCTCTGCTGTTTCCTGAAGTCCACAATTAGCTCCTTTGTTTTGTTGACATTGAGGGAGAGGTTATTTTCCTGGCACCACTCTCCCAGGGCCTTCACCTCCACACTGTTGGCTGTCTCGTCATTGTTGGTAATCAGGTCTACTACTATTGTGTCATCTGCAAACTTGATGATTGAGTTGGAGGCCTGCATTGCCACGCAGTCATGGGTGAACAGGGAGTACAGGATTGGGCTGAGCACGCACCCTTGTGAGGCCCCTGTGTTGAGGATCAGCGAAGTCAAGGTGTGGTTTCCTACCTTCACCACCTGGGGGGCGGCCCGTCAGGATGTCCAGGATAGCGATTGCATTGGGGCGGTATGTAAATTGGAGTGGGTCTAGGGTGTCATGGTGATATGATCATTAACGAGCCTCTCAAAGCACTTCATGATGACATAAGTAGTCATTTAGTTTGTTTACCTTAGCTTTCTTGGGTACAGGAGCAGTGGTGGACATCTTGAGGCATGTGGGAACAGCAGACTGGGATAGAGAGAGATTGAATATGTCCGTAAACTCACCAGCCATCTGGTCTGTGCATGCTCTGAGGACGCGGCTAGGGATGGCGTCTGGGCCGGCAGCCTTGCGAGGTTTAACAAGCATAAATGTCTTACTCACGTTGGCCACGGAGAAGGAGATCCCACAGTCCTTGGTAGCAGGCCGCGTCGGTGGAACTTTGTTATCGTGGTTTCTGGGTGGGGAGGGAGGATGCGGGCGGGTGGATCGGGACTATACAGTGGGGAGAACAAGTATTTGATACACTGCCAATTTTGCAGGTTTTCCTACTTACAAAGCATGTAGAGGTCTGTAATTTTTATCATAGGTACACTTCAACTGTGAGAGGCGGAATCTTAAACAAAAATCCAGAAAATCACATTGTATGATTTTTAAGTAATTAATTTGCATTTTATTGCATGACATAAGTATTTGATACATCCGAAAAGCAGAACTTAATATTTGGTACAGAAGCCTTTGTTTGCAATTACAGAGATCATACGTTTCCTGTAGTTCTTGACCAGGTTTGCACACACTGCAGCAGGGATTTTGGCCCACTCCTCCATACAGATCTTCTCCAGATCCTTCCGGTTTCGGGGCTGTCGCTGGGCAATACGGACTTTCAGCTCCCTCCAAAGATTTTCTATTGGGTTCAGGTCTGGAGACTGGCTAGGCCACTCCAGACCTTGAGATGCTTCTTACGGAGCCACTCCTTAGTTGCCCTGGCTGTGTGTTTCGGGTTGTTGTCATGCTGGAAGACCCAGCCACGACCCATCTTCAATGCTTTTACTGAGGGAAGGAGGTTGTTGGCCAAGATCTCGCGATACATGGCCCCATCAATCCTCCCCTCAATACGGTGCAGTCGTCCTGTCCCCTTTGCAGAAAAGCATCCCCAAAGAATGATGTTTCCACGTCAGGCTCACGGTTGGGATGGTGTTCTTGGGGTTGTACTCATCCTTCTTCTTCTCCAAACACGGCGAGTGGAGTTTAGACCAAAAAGCTCTATTTTTGTCTCATCAGACCACATGACCTTCTCCCATTCCTCCTCTGGATCATCCAGATGGTCATTGGCAATTTTCAGACGGGCCTGGACATGCGCTGGCTTGAGCAGGGGGACTGCGTGCACTGCAGGATTTTAATCCATGACGGCGTAGTGTGTTACTAATGGTTTACTTTGAGACTGTGGTCCAGCTCTCTTCAGGTCATTGACCAGGTCCTGCCGTGTAGTTCTGGGCTAATCCCTCACCTTCCTCATGATCATTGATGCCCCACGAGGTGAGATCTTGCATGGAGCCCCAGACCGAGGGTGATTGACCGTCATCTTGAACTTCTTCCATTTCTAATAATTGGCCAACAGTTGTTGCCTTCTCACCAAGCTGCTTGCCTATTGTCCTGTAGGCCATCCCAGCCTTGTGCAGGTCTACAATTTTATCCCTGATGTCCTTACACAGCTCTCTGGTCTTGGCCATTGTGGAGAGGTTGGAGTCTGTTTGATGATGTGTGGACAGGTGTCTTTTTTACAGGTAACGAGTTCAAACAGGTGCAGTTAATACAGTAATGATGGAGAACAGGAGGGCTTCTTAAAGAAAAACTAACAGGTCTGTGAGAGCCGGAATTCTTACTGTTGGTAGGTGATCAAATACTTATGTCATGCAATAAAATGCAAATTAATTACTTAAAAATCATACAATGTGATTTTCTGGATTTTTGTTTTAGATTTCCGTCTCTCACAGTTGAAGTGTTACCTATGATAAAAATTACAGACCTCTACATGTTTTTGTAAGTAGGAAAACCTGCAAAATGGCAGTGTATCAAATACTTGTTCTCCCCACTGTATTTGTATGCATTTAGTTGAGAGGTTTGTGGACCTGTAACCCCCCCTCTGAAAAAGTGGTATCATATAGGATCCAGGATTAGAGGAGTGGTATCATAGAGGATCCAGGATTAGAGGAGTGGTGTCATAGAGAGGATCCAGGATTAGAGGAGGGTATCATAGAGGATCCAGGATTAGATGAGTGGTATCATAGAGGATCCAGGATTAGGAGAGTGGTATCACAGAGGATCCAGGATTAGAGGAGTGGTGTCATAGAGAGGATCCAGGATTAGAGGAGTAGTATCATAGAGAGGATCCAGGATTAGAGAAGTGGTATCATATAGGAACCAGGATTAGAGGAGTGGTATCATATAGGAACCAGGATTAGAGGAGTGGTATCATATAGGAACCAGGATTAGAGGAGTGGTATCATAGAGGATCCAGGATTAGAGGAGTGGTATCATACAGGATCCAGGATTAGAGGAGTGGTATCATAGAGAGGATCCAGGATAGAAGGAGTGGTATCATAGAGGATCCAGGATTAGAGGAGTGGTATCATAGAGGAACCAGGATTAGAGGAGTGGTATCATATAGGAACCAGGATTAGAGGAATGGTATCATAGAGAGGATCCAGGATTAGAGGAGTGGTATCATAGAGAGGATCCAAGATTAGAGGAGTGGTATCATAGAGGATCCAGGATTAGAGGAGTGGTGTCATAGAGAGGATCCAGGATTAGGAGTGGTATCATAGAGAGGATCCAGGATTAGAGGAGTGGTATCATAGAGGATCCAGGATTAGAGGAGTGGTGTCATAGAGAGGATCCAGGATTAGAGGAGTGGTATTTCATATGAGGATCCAGGATTAGAGGAGTGGTATCATAGAGGATCCAGGATTAGAGGATGGTGTCATAGAGAAGATCCAGGATTAGAGGAGTGGTATCATATAGGATCCAGGATTAGAGGAGTGGTATCATAGAGGATCCAGGATTAGAGGAGTGGTATCATAGAGAGGATCCAGGATTAGAGGAGTGGTATCATAGAGGATCCAGGATTAGATGAGTCGTATCATATAGGATCCAGGATTAGAGGAGTGGTTTCATAGAGAGGATCCAGGATTAGAGGATTGGTATCATATAGGAACCAGGATTAGAGGAGTGGTATCATAGAGGAACCAAGATTAGAGGAGTGGTATCATATAGGAACCAGGATTAGAGGAATGGTATCATAGAGAGGATCCAATATTAGAGGAGTGGTATCATAGAGGATCCAGGATTAGAGGAGTGGTATCATATAGGAACCAGGATTAGAGGAGTGGTATCATAGAGGATCCAGGATTAGAGGAGTGGTATCATAGAGATCCAGGATTAGAGGAGTGGTGTCATAGAGAGGATCCAGGATTAGAGGAGTGGTATCATAGAGGATCCAGGATTAGAGGAGATGGTTATGATAGAGGATCCAGGATTAGAGGAGTGGTATCATAGAGAGGATCCAGGATTAGAGGAGTGGTATCATATAGGATCCAGGATTGAGGAGTGGTGTCATAGAGGATCCAGGATTAGATGAGTGGTATCATAGAGGATCCAGGATTATTAGTGGTATCATAGAGGATCCAGGATTAGAGGAGTGTGTCATAGAGGATCCAGGATTAGAGGAGTGGTATCATAGAGAGAGATCCAGGATTAGAGGAGTGGTATCATAGAGGATCCAGGATTAGAGGAGTGGTATCATATAGGATCCAGGATTAGAGGAGTGGTATCATAGAGGAACCAGGATTAGAGGAGTGGTATCATAGAGAGGATCCAGGATTAGAGGAGTGGTATCATAGAGAGGATCCAGATTAGAGGAGTGGTATCATAGAGAGGATTCCAGGATTAGAAGAAGTGGTATCATATAGGAACCAGGATTGAAGGAGTGGTATCATATAGGAACCAGGATTAGAGGATGGTATCATAGAGGATCCAGGATTAGAGGAGTGGTATCATACAGGATCCAGGATTAGAGGAGTTGTATCATAGAGAGGAATCCAGGATTGATGGTCGTATCATATAGGATCCAGGATTAGAGGATGTATCATATAGGAACCAGATTAGAGAGTGTATCATAGAGAGGATCCAAGATTAGAGGAGTGGTATCATATATGAACCAGGATTAGAGGAGTGTATATATTAGGAACCAGGATTAGAGGAGGTGTATCATACAGGAACCAAGATTAGAGGAGTGGTATCATAGAGAGGATCCAGGATTAGAGGAGTGGTATCATAAAGGAACCAGATTAGAGAGTGGTATCATAAAGGAACCAAGATTAGAGGAGTGGTATCATAGAGAGGATCCAGGATTAGAGGAGTGGTATCATATAGGAACCAGGATTAGAGGAGTGGTATCATAAAGCAACCAAGATTAGAGGAGTGGTATCATAGAGAGGATCCAGGATTAGAGGAGTGGGATCAAGAGGAACCACAGATTAGAGGAGTGGTATCATAGGAAGGATCCAGGATTAGAGGAGTGGTATCATAGGAGAGGATCCAGTTAGAGGGAGTTCTATCATATAGGAACCAAGATTAGATGAGTGGTATCATAGAGATCCAGGATTAGAGGAGTGGTATCATATAGGAACCAGGATAGAGGAGTGGTATCATATAGGATCCAGGATTAGAGGAGTGGTATCATAGAGGATCCAGGATTAGAGGAGTGGTATCATAGAGAGGATCCAGGATTAAGATTAGTGGTAATCATAGGGATCCAGGATTAGAGGAGTGGTACCATATAGGAACCAGGATTAGAGGAGTGGTACCATATAGGAACCAGGATTAGAGGAGTGGTACCAATGATAGAGATACCAGGATATAGAGGAGTGGTATCATAGAGAGGATCCAGGATTAGAGGAGTGGTATCATACAGAGGATCCAGATTAGAGGAGTGGTATCATAGAGAGATCCCAGGGATTAAGAGGAGTGGTATCATAGAGGATCCAGGATTAGAGGAGTGGTATCATAGAGGATCCAGGATTAGAGGAGTGGTATCATAGAGGATCCAGGATTAGATTAGTGGTATCATAGAGGATCCAGGATTAGATGAGTGGTATCATAGAGGATCCAGGATTAGATGAGTGGTATCATAGAGGCTTGGGAGGATCCAGGACATGTGATTCCAGGTGATTCTGTCCACTCCAATGACTGGAGAAGATTGTCTCTGGTCTGGGCCTTTGATGTCTGTGTGTTGAGGGCGGGGGGTTGGGGGGGGGTGGTGTGTTATTGGGAATTTAGGTGTCAGAATGTTGTTGTTTAAGCAACCATGTTCATCACAGTGGGAAACTTATTTTTCATTATTTCATTTTTTTTTCTTTCTTTGAGTTGTTTATTTCCAAATATCTTTTTTTTTGCAGTATGCGGACGGCATCCCTTATTTTGAAATGCCTTTATCCATGTACAAAGCACAGACAGTGCCATCCGTATAGTACATTGTGCATTTGCAATGCTAAGGTTGTATTGTGCAGTGGTGTAAAGTACTTAAGTAGAAATACTTTAAAGTACTAATTAAGTAGTTTTTTTTTTATATCTGTACTTTCCTTTTAATATTTTTAACAACTTTAACGTTTACTTCACGACATTCTTAAAGAAAATAATGTATTTTTTACTCCATGCATTTTCCCTGACACCCAAAAGTTACATTTGTGACTGGTTTCCGGAAACTGGGCGCATGTAACACATCACTACTTCACAGGAGAGCCATTTGAATTTAAACATGTATTTTTTTTATTAAAACGCATTTTTGGGGGCAGAAATGCTTTCTGGAACATGTGAACTTTCATGTGCCTTTTAATAATGGGATTTGTATTTGATGCATAAACACGAATAAAACTCTTAAATTAAGTGCCTAGTCGGTTTAGCCACAGAAAAAGACAGGAATCTTCCCGCTAGCCATGATTGGCTGAGATAATGGATGGGCTGGACAAGCCGGGAGATGAGTTTGGATTGGTCTGATGGGCTAGACATGCCGGGAGATGAGTTTGGATTGGTCTGATGGGCTAGACAAGCCGGGAGATGAGTTTGGATTGGTCTGCCATATAGCATGCGTCTGTCTATAACGTCAGCTGTTCGGTATGTGTTSATAATCCTTTCTACCTCTGCGTTTTTGAAAGATAAAACGTTAGCCATCAATAACTACAAAAGTTTTGCTACTTTTCTAAACAACATTGATATACCTGAACGTAGCAGATGCTATCGACAGATCAGTTGGACAAAGTGATGGGCTCCTTTCTACACACGCCACGGTCAGTGTGAACCTGGTGTGACTTGACACAARGCTGGCCAAACAAGATGTAGCTACAAACAAACCAGAGCTAAATGGTTCCAGTCAGTGTGAACCGGAGTGACTTGACACAACGCTGGCCAAACAAGATGTAGCTACAAACAAACCTGAGTTAAATGGTTCCAGTCTGCCGTGAAGCTTTCATCCACGTATACAGGTAAGAGTCTAGCTACAGTTTCAGATATTATAGGATTCACATGTGTCAGAAAGTCTCTTTCATTGCAAGTTAAAGCGTACTGTTAGCTAGCTAYCAAACGTTAGCTGACTGGCTCACTAGCTAGCTAGCTGCATGTCTAAACAAAAGACTACATTTTGCCAGATGATTACATGGCCCATCCACTTAGCTAGATGTGTCTGTGGGGGGTTACAGCCATCTATAGTATTTCATGAACATGTCTAGACAATAGAGACCCATCCACTTAGCTAGATGTGGCTGGAGGGTGATTACAGCCATCTATTGTATTTCATGAACATGTCTAGACAATAGAGACCCATCCACTTAGCTAGATGTGGCTGGGGGTTACAGCGTTTCTTTCACATGACCCATCAATTTAGACAACAGTGTCGGGTAAGAGTCATCTAATTATTCTTAAATATTTATAACATATTTTTATCTGGACACTTTCTATTGTTGATATTGTTAGTATGCAAGTAACCGTTTACACCTTTTAGATTTGATTTGATTTGATGTGATGTGGGTTTTCCAGAGGCGGTAATGTGAAGAATGATGATCTGTATCAAAGTCAGATTAGGATCCAGGCCAAGGACAAAGAGTATTTTTACCTGGAGTATTTACTTATTGTGGGCTACTACTTTCACCACTTTTAGTCTTGAAATATTTGGTTGGCTATTACACTACCTTACTCACTCTGTTTAGCACATGGCCTCACATGTGAATCCTTAAAGAGATGGGTGGGGCTAAAGCTTAAGAACGGTGCTGAATGGGTGTAGATAAAGAAGAGCTCTCCAGTAGGTGTATCAAAACAGTCAAGGGCTATTTTCTCAAAAGTGGTGTTACAAGTTTAGCAACTTTCAAAGCATAATTACTTTCCCATAGTTCCTCAACTGCAGTGTGTGATATACCATCTTCTAGTCTCTACTTCTATCTAATGTAAACAACACCATTTCAAAAGTTCTACATAAGAACGAATCGAGGAGGTCGGTCACATTTGTAATTCTTAGCAGGACAGGAAAACGGTTCAATTCATGCACTTATGATCTGGCGGACTCACTAAACACAAATGCTTTGCTTGAAATAAAGAGTGTTGGAGCGTGCCCCTGGCTATCTAAAAAATACAAAATAAAGTTTGGATGAAGAAATTCAGCTTGATCCCTGATTTGTTTAATATAAATAATTTGAAATTATTTAMACTTTTACTTTTGATAATAAGTATATTTTAGGAACTCCATTTACTTGTGATACTTAAGTATATTTAAAACCATAATACCTTTAGACTTTTACTCAAGTAGTATTTTACTGGGTGACTTTCACTTTTACTGGAGTCATTTTCTATGAAGGTATCTTTTACTCAAGTAGTATTTTACTGGGTGACTTTCACTTTTACTGGACTCAAGGGATCGTTACTTTTACAATTGAGTACTTTTTCCACCACTGGTATTGTGGCACATTCAGCATTTGAGTTTTATCTGTTTTTTTTTTATTGACATTTTTATGCCTACATTTATGTTTGCTTGGCTGTTTCAATTAAGAACATTGTATTTTCCGGCGGTGTCTTTGTTTTGGTCTGTAAAAGAACACCCAGACCTCACGGGGAGCTAATTTAAACAACATCATTTGTCTTTTAAGACATATACGTGAATACATTCTCCTTAATGAGAAATCTCAGCAGGGAACTTTTGCTTACATTCGTTATGCAAATGAAGAGCGGGGAGTGTAACAGCCTAACGTCCGTGATACAGGAACACACGCGAACACAAGTATAGCCATCTGGTTGGTACCAGGTCTGGCTCTCTGGCTTTCTGAAGACAGGTAATGTTGGTGAAACGATATCGGTAAAGCTTTATTTTACATTCCGGTTTAAAATGGTACCTGGAATTCACATGTTATAGTAAGTAAAATACTCTTATGACGGTTAACAAAATTATACTCAATATCCAAACCACTGTCTAACTACAAAAGTATATATGTCTGCGTCCCAACTGCCACCCTATTCCCAATATAGTGAACTACATTGTAAAAAGCGTTGTTMCATRATWTWYSRAATTYSRWAWATYATGKAAGTGTTTTAGTCTAAAAATGCATTTCCCCATATGGAGATTTGAAGTAATTAAAAGTGACCTACTGTATGGGTGACTACGCCCAATAATGAGTTCATGGTTGCAGTCGCTGCATCGCAGCATTGTTTATTGCTGAGCACTGATTGTTTTGGACAAGGATACTATTGACTGTATGGATTACAGTCTGCATGGATTACAGACTGCATGGATTACAGACTGCATGGATTACAGACTGCATGGATTACAGACTGCATGGATTACAGTGTTACATGTCTACAGAGA
>NW_019943589.1:221340-223452 GCF_002910315.2 Salvelinus sp. IW2-2015
TTACAGACTGCATGGATTACAGACTGCATGGATTACAGACTGCATGGATTACAGACTGCATGGATTACAGTGTTACATGTCTACAGAGACTGAGGACATGGATTACTTGGCAACAAGTGTTTTGATAAATTTCCAACAAACTACTTTGTATTCAAAATAATCTAAACATTTTTTTAATGTGAAAACATTGCATTTTAAACATTGCATTTTAAACATTGCATTTCATATAGTCTTTGACATGATGATAATAGGCCTGCACACATCCATGTTGACTTCAGTGAAGAATAGCAGAACTGTTTCTAATGTACAGAACAACTAAATATCATATTTTACATTTTGAATTATGAAAATGTATTTCAGCCTTCAACCAAMATGCTTTTAAAGATGTTTTTAATGTCAGAATAACAGTTTTTTATAATCACGTTGGCACTAATTTCAGAACATTGATGTCATTTTTCAAAACTCTAGACACAAAACTCACAACCGATGATCAAACTGCACATTTTTCAAAACTCGCTTGGATACAATACACATAAATCTAAGATCATTTGTTCATTGAACTAAAATCACCTGTTCAAAATGACACAATTTAACATCAAAGTATTACCATTTCAAAATGCAATTCACACATTACATCTGAGATGACTGTCTATTAATTTAATTTACAATGATCTAACTATCAATTGATACAACTGATCAAAATGATGAGTAACTGTTGCATTACTCTTAATGCATAGTTTTATGGAAACTGACAAACAATATTCCATGTTTAGAAAGTTTCAGGATAACGAGATCCATGAATTATTCACGGTGTTGTACGTTAAGAGATGCCCTTCTGCACACCACTGTTTTAAACAGCTGTTATTTGAGCATTTATGGCCTTTCTGTTAGCTTGAATGAGTCTGGACATTCTCCTCTGACCTCTCTCATTAACAAGGTGTTTTTGCCCACAGATCTGCCGCTCACTGAATGTGTTTTGTTTATCACACCATTCTCTAAACTCTAGAGACTGTAGTGCGTACAAATCCCAGGAGGGCAGCTGTTTCTGAGATGCTGGAATCACCATGTGTGGCATCAACAATCATACCACGGTCAAAGTTGCTTAGATTACGCATCTTGTCCGTTCTAATGTTWGGTCGAACAACATCTAAAGCTCTCAACTCTATATACTCTATATATTGAGTTGCAGGCAGCCACATGATTCGCTGTTCGAATGTAACCTTCCTTGCTGAGCTAAATCAGGTCTGTAGAGCTGATGACGTGACCGATGTAATTGTGTGGGATAATGTCAGGTTCCACCATGCTCAAATGGTGCAAGCATGGTTTCAGGCCCAACCACAATTTACCACCCTGTACTTACCCCCCATACTCTCCTTTCCTAAAACCCGATTTAGGAATTTTTCTCCACATGGAGGTGGAAGGTATATGATAGGCACCCTCACGAACAAGCCACCCTTCTCCAGGCCATGTATGACACATGCAATGACATCACGGCAGACCYGTGTCAGGCCTGGATTCGCCCGAAGATTCTTCCCAAGATATTTGGCTAATGAAAACATCCATTGTGATGTGGATGAGAACCTGTGGCCCAAATCCACAAGACAGGGTTGATGGGAAATATAGAAGTTGTCACGTTCTGACCTTAGTTCCTTTTTATGTCTCTATTTTGGTTTGGTCAGGGCGTGAGTTGGGGTGGGCATTCTATGTTCTATATTCTATGTTTTGTATTTCTGTGTTTGGCCTAGTATGGTTCCCAATCAGAGGCAGCTGTCAATCGTTGTCTCTGATTGAGAACTGTACTTAGGTAGCCTGTTCCCACCTGTGTTTGTGGGTAGTTGTTTCCTGTTTTTGTGTTTGTTTCACCATTCAGGACTGTTTCGGTTTTCTTTGTCATTCACTTTGTTATTTTTGTCTTTTTTTCGTGTTCTGTTATATTAAAGTAACATGGACACTTACCACGCTGCATTTTGGTCTGTTCCTTCATATTCCTCATCAGAAGAGGTAGACAACCATTACAGAAGTACAGTAATCAATCCTTTGTTTTGCTTTTTACAGTAAGCCAGGTGAGGAACACTACAGTTGATGTTTTACAGTAAGCCAGGTGAGGAACAC
>NW_019943589.1:223477-254849 GCF_002910315.2 Salvelinus sp. IW2-2015
GGCAGGTTAAATTGAGTTCTTCAGTTTAGGTGGTTAAATGGTTTTTGTCCTCTGACGTCCTTGGGTAGGCAGGGGAGTCTAGAGGGGCATCAATGAATCTTTGGGTTGTTCTGATAATTAATAGCACGACTTTTGATGATCCTTGGTTGGGGTCTTGAGCAGATTATTTGTTGCGATTGGAAACGTAATAAAATGGTGGTCCGATGGCAGCATGATACTGTCCCCACCCATGCTTCACTGTGAGGATATATTCTTGGGGGTGATGAGAGGTGTTGGGTTTGCACCAGACATAGCATTTTCCTTGATGGCCAAAAAGCTACACTTTTTTGTCTCATCTGACCGGAGTACCTTCTTCCATATGTTTGGGGAGTCTCCCGCATGCCTTTTGGCTTATGCAATGGCTTTTTTTCTGGCTACCCTTCCGTAAAGCCCAGCTCTGTGGAGTGTACGGCTTTAAGTGGTCCTATGGATAGATACTCCAATCTCCGCTGTGGGAGCTTTGCAGCTCCTTAGGTTATCTTTGGTCTCTTTGTTGCCTCTTGATTAATGCCCTTCCTTGCCTGGTCCGTTTGGTGGGCGGTCCTCTTCCTGACAGGTTTGTTGTGGTGCCAAATCTTTCCTTTTTATATAATGGATTTAATGGTGCTCCGTGTTCAAAGTTTCTGATATTTTTTATAACCCAACCTTGATCTGTACTCTCCACAACTTTATCCTGACCTGCTTGGAGAGCTCCTTGGTCTTCATGTTGCCGCTTGCTTGGTGGTGCCCTTGCTTATTGAGTGGCAGTCTCTGGGGCCTTTTCAGAACAGGTGATATATAACACTGAGATCATGTGTCAGATCATGTGACACTTAGATTGCACTATGTCACTTCTGAAGGGAATTGGTTGTTCCAATTCTTATTTTAGGGGCTTCATAGCAAAGGGATGAATACATATGCCGCACACTTTTCCGTTATTTGAAACAGGTAATTTTCATTTCATTTCACCATTTTGGTCATTTTTGTGTATGTCCATTACATGAAATCCAAATAAAAATCAATTTAATTACAGGTTGTAATGCCAACAAAATAGGAAAAACGCCAAGGAAAACTTTTGCAAGGCACCGTATATATTGACTACGGCTGATAAATTGCCTCTTCACATTAATTATGAAAAAAGTTCACTTGCGTTGTAATTTCAATTCACCCAATCCAGAGGACAGTCATGTCCAATCACCTGTTCTGTCCCGTCCATCCAGTCCGTCTTCTTAAAAAGCCTCCAGAGTCAAACACAGTGGAGAAATCTGACTGCCTGATAGGTACTTACGACCTCTGCCCAGTGTCACTTTTTGTTATTCACATAGAACAGTTTTATATCCAATTTGCTTTGTTTCAAATAACTCCATGCCACAAGGTGGCAGTAGCTTGTTGGCTTGTGCCTGCTGACGCCAATGTAAGCTAACTAGTAAACTTGCACTGTTGTTGCTAGCCAGCTAGAATTTGTACTGGACACAACTAAATAACTAGCTTAGCTAGCAACATTTATAATTCATTCACATGGATTTGTTTTTGAATGGAGCAAGCTGCCTGTTAGCTGTCGAGAGTCCAGTGGAGGTGCTTTAGCTCACTCTTGTTGTGCTAAATGCCGATGCTAACCATTTAGCTAACAATAGCTAGCCAAGCGAACTGGCACTGGCAGTATGGACAATCGAAAGTGAAATAAATGATCGAGAGACTAGCTTGGTAAAGCATTCAGTGTTGTGTGCATTGTGGTGCACTTACCACCCCATTGTTTTCATGTGAAGTGTGTTACTGCCTGGCTCAGTTAGCGAGCTAATGTTAGCTAGTCTAGATAACTAATGAGCAGGTTCTCTATCAAACTGAACCTCACAAAAAAAAATCCTTTTAAGCACAAAAACTCTTTAGCTAGATATAAAAGATTGAAATACTTGCTTCTAGGACAAATATGTAATTTTGCAGCTGAAACATTGTGATGAAAAGGGTGGATTATACACGGAGAAGTCTATTTCCTTTTCTTGTCACTTCTGTCATTTTTCACGCTGAGGTTCTGTGCTTTCTGATAAGGCTCAAAGTCAAGTTCTCAGCCACTGAGGAGCATTGTGATTCAACAAGTATAAATGGCAGGTTTGTCAGTACACAGCAGTACAGTACGTCTTTGTTCTAGCAAGAGAAGGAACGTCCTCCTACTGTGATAAATACCTATTGGCAGGCAGATTTCTTTGGTGTGTATGTACCATTATTGGTTTTCCAACGAGGTCTACCTTGAAGTTATAGGCCTGCTTGGTCTGGTGAAAGGTCATCGGGCTGCTTGCTGTACAGTGCTGAAGACATACTGTATTGAACGTTACATTGCTCTGGGAGAGACAGTGACAAACAGTGTATAGTCATTGCTTTAAGCAGACACCTTGTTGACAACTGTCCTTATTGACAATGAGTGGATTGATTGGGTGTCATTGTTTGTGTGTCTAATTGTACTACCTTGGTGTTATTGGTTGTCTACAGGGGATATGGGAGTCTGAGTACACATGACCTAGCCAGTCTGGAACCTTTATTGAAGAGAATGAACACTGGAACGGAGACAGACACACAAACAGGATACCAGAGTTTGTGTTAGATTTATTGAAGGGAAGCTTAGCCAATAAGCCTATTTATGGTTCACAATAAGGAACCACCCTACCTTCAGATATGACCAGACATTGGATCAGAACCCCATGTAATGTAACACAGAAGGCTTTTGGCTGGGCTGGGTCCATTGTGAGGATATCCTGCCCTTAAAATTTAAAACCAATGTGACTCTTTGCTTTATAATCCATAAATCGGTCTACTGATTACCTTCTCAATCTAATTTTTACGAATAGCTTTGTATTCTATTTGAGTCTTTCATTGCTTGATAGAGGTGAAGTATCATGACACCAGCGCGAGACCCAGATGCAGACACAGGAGGCATATGGTTGCGAGTTTAAGATGTTTAATAATCCAAAAAGGAGTAGGCAAGAGATGGTCGTGGACAGGCAAAAGGTCAAAACCAGATCAGAATCCAGGGAGTACAGAGTGGGCAGACAGCTCGGAGTCAAGGCAGGCAGAAAGGTCAGGCAGACGGGTACAGAGTCCAAACAGGCAAGGGTCAAATCCGGGAGGGACAATGAAAAGGATAATAGCAAAGGCAGGAGTACGGGAAACCGCTGGTTGACTTGACATACAAGATGAAATGGCATAGAGAGACAGGAAAACACAGGGATAAATAACACTGGTACAGAGAGACAGGGAAACACAGGGATAAATACACTGGTACAGAGAGACAGGAAACACAGGGTAAAAACACTGGTACAGAGAGACAGGAAACACAGGATAAAAACACTGGTACAGGAGACAGGAAACACAGGGATAAATACACTGGCACAGAGAGCAGGAAACACAGGGATAAATACACTGGTACAGAGAGACAGGAAACACAGGGTAATACACTGGTACAGAGAGACAGGAAACACAGGGATAAAATACACTGGTACAGAGAGACAGGAAACAGGGATAAATACACGTGTGTACAGAGAGACAGGAAACACAGGGGTAAATACACTGGGAAAACACCAGGAGGGGTGGAGACAATAACAGGTGAAACAGATCAGGGTGTGACAGAATAGGATGAGTATTGACACACATGTTTCTTTATACCTTTTCTGTGCAGATGGCCTCTCCACCTCACCACCTCTCCAGCTCTTTCTTTAATCCAATTGACAAATCCAAATAATCCTGACACACAGATTAAAATAACAGGAATTTTGCAATGCATTGAAACATTCCTCCCTATGTAGAGAGACTCCTCTGAGTCTCCCCCCAACCAAAGCAGAGCAGGAGATGGACAGTGTAATGTAGAGGTAATCCATCCAATTTATACCTGACAGTCGAGCGAGAAGAAAAGTCTGGTCTCTATTACTTTGGTTTCTCAGTGCAGGGCCACTGTGGCTTACCTCACAGCCACACAAGGACGCTGCAACAGCCAATATGTCAGCTACAGCTGGAAGCTTCATTACACCTGGGCGTTTACTGGGGAATCACTACACTGGGCTTTACTGAAGGATTCACTTACACTGGGCTTTACTGGAGGCTCACTACACTGGGCTTTACTGGGGATTCACTACACTGGGATTTACTGGAGGATTAACTACACTGGGCTTTACTGGAGGATTTCACTACACTGGGCTTTACTGGAGGATTCACTACACTGGGCTTTACTGGAGGATTCACTACACTGGGCTTTACTGGAAGGATTCACTACACTGGGCTTTACTGGAGGATTCACTACACTGGGCTTTACTGGAGGAATCACTACACTGGGCTTTACTGGAGGATTCACTACACTGGGCTTTACTGAAGGACTCACTACACTGGGCTTTACTGAAGGCTTTCATTACAGTGGGCTTTACTGGAGGCTTCGATACACTGGGCTTTACTTGGAGGCTGGCTTCACTACACTGGGCTTTACTGGAGGATTCACTACACTGGGCTTTACTGAAGGATTCACTACACTGGGCTTTACTGGAGGATTCACTACAACTGGGCTTTACTGGTAGGATTCACTACACTGGGCTTTACTGGGTTTACTATCATACACTGGCTTTACTGGAGGCTTCATACATGGGCGTTTACTGAGAGGATTCAGTAAAGCCAGTGTAGTGAATCCTACAGTAAAGCCCAGTGTAGTGAAATCCCAGTAAGCATGGATCGTAGCCCAGTGTAGTGAATCCTCCAGTAAAGCCAGTGTAAGTGAGGCCTCCAGTTAAAAGCCCAGTTGAATAGTAAGCACTGTTGAAGCCTCTCAGTAAAGCCCTGTAAGGTGAATCCTCAGTAAAGCCAGTGTAGTGAATCCTCAGTAAAGCCCAGTGGTAGTGAACTCCTGCCTAGTGACTCATAAAGCCGCAGTGGTATGAATTCCTTCAGTAAAGCCCAGTGTAGTGAATCTCTCAGTTAAAGCCCTAGTCTCAGTGCCCAATGTGTAGCCTTACAGAAAGCCCAGTATGTAGTAGAATCCTCCAAAAGTAAGCCCAGTGTAGATGAGATCTCCAGTAAACGCATGTAGTAATCCTCCAGTAAGCCCAGTTAGTTTTAATCCTCCCAGTAAAGCCCAGTGTAGTGAATCCTCCAGTAAAGCCCAGTGTAGTGAATCCTCCAGTAAAGCCCAGTGTAGTGAATCCTCCAGTAAAGCCCAGGTGTAATGAAGCTTCCAGCTGGCTGACATATTGGCTGGTTGCAGGCGTCCTTGTGTGGCTGTGAGGTAAGCCACAGTGGCCCTGCACTGAGAAACCAAAGTAATAGAGACCAGACTTTTCTTCTCGCTCGACTGTCAGGTATAAATTGGATGGATTACCTCTACATTACACTGTCCATCTCCTGCTCTGCTTTGGTTGGGGGGAGACTCAGAGGAGTCTCTCTACATAGGGAGGAATGTTTCAATGCATTGCAAAATTCCTGTTATTTTAATCTGTGTGTCAGGATTATTTGGATTTGTCAATTGGATTAAAGAAGAGCTGGAGAGGTGGTGAGGTGGAGAGGCCATCTGCACAGAAAAGGTATAAAGAAACATGTGTGTCAATACTCATCCTATTCTGTCACACCCTGATCTGTTTCACCTGTTATTGTCTCCACCCCCTCCTGGTGTTTTCCCCAGTGTATTTACCCCTGTGTTTCCTGTCTCTCTGTACCAGTGTATTTATCCCTGTGTTTCCTGTCTCTCTGTGCCAGTGTATTTATCCCTGTGTTTCCTGTCTCTCTGTACCAGTGTATTTATCCCTGTGTTTCCTGTCTCTCTGTACCAGTGTATTTATCCCTGTGTTTCCTGTCTCTCTATGCCAGTTCATCTTGTATGTCCAAGTCAACCAGCGGTTTTCCCGTACTCCTGCCTTTGCTATTATCCTTTTCATTGTCCTCCCGGATTTGACCCTTGCCTGTTCTGGACTCTGTACCCGTCTGCCTGACCTTTCTGCCTGCCTTGACTCCGAGCCTGTCTGCCACTCTGTACCTCCTGGATTCTGATCTGGTTTTGACCTTTTGCCTGTCCACGACCATTCTCTTGCCTACTCCTTTTTGGATTATTAAACATCTTAAACTCCAACCATATGCCTCCTGTGTCTGCATCTGGGTCTCGCCTGGTGTCATGATACTATTCACCTCTATCAAGCAATGAAAGACTCAATAGAATACAAAGCTATTCGTAAAAATTAGATTTGAGAAGGTAATCAGTAGACGATTTATGGATTATAAAGCAAAGAGTCACATTGGTTTATAATTTTAAGGCAGGATATCCTCACAATGGACCCAGCCCAGCCAAAAGCCTCTGTGTTACATTTACATGGGGTTCTGATCCAATGTCTGGTCATATCCTGAAGGTAGGGTGGTTCCTTATTGTGAACCAATAAATAGGCTTATTGGCTAAGCCTTCCCTTCAATAAATCTAACACAAACTCTGGTATCCTGTTTGTGTGTCTGTCTCCGTTCCAGTGTTCATTCTCTTCAATAAAGGTTCCAGACTGGCTAGGTCATGTGTACTCAGACTCCCAATCCCCTGTAGACAACCAATAACACCAGGTAGTACAATTAGACAACACAACAATGACACCCAATCAATCCACTCATTTGTCAATAAGGACAGTTGTCAACAAGGTGTCTGCTTAAAGCAATGACTATACACTGTTTGTCACTGTCTCTCCCAGAGCAATGTAACGGTTCAATACAGTATGTCTTCAGCACTGTACAGCAGCAGCCCGATGACCTTTCACCAGACCAAGCAGGCCTATAACTTCAAGGTAGACCTTCGTTGGAAAACCTAATGGTACATACACACCAAGAAATCTGCCTGCCAATAGGTATTTATCACAGTAGGAGGACGTTCCTTCTCTTGCTAGAACAAAGACGTACTGTACCTGCTGTGTACTGACAAACCTGCCATTTATACTTGTTGAATCACAATGCTCCTCAGTGGCTGAGAACTTGACTTTGAGCCTTATCAGAAAGCACGAACCTCAGCGTGAAAAACTGACAGAAGTGACAAGAAAAGGAAAATAGACTTCTCCGTGTATAATCCACCCCTTTCATCACAATTGTTCAGCTGCAAAATTACATATTTGTCCTAGAGCAAGTATTTCAATCTTTTATATCTAGCTAAAGAGTTTTGTGCTTAAAGGATTTTTTTTTGTGAGGTTCAGTTTGATAGAGAACCTGCTCATTAGTTATCTAGCTAGCTAACATTAGCTCGCTAACTGAGCCAGGCAGTAACACACTTCACATGAAACAAATGGGGTGGTAAGTGCACCACAATGCACACAACACTGAATGCTTTACCAAGCTAGCTCTCGATCATTTATTTCACTTTCGATTGTCCCATACTGCCAGTGCCAGTTCGCTTGCTAGCTATTGTTAGCTAAATGGTTAGCATCGGCATTTAGCACAACAGAGTGAGCTAGCACCTCCACTGACTCTCGACAGCTAACAGGCAGCTGCTTCATTCAAAAACAAATCCATTGTGAATGAATTATAAATGTTGCTAGCTAAGCTAGTTATTTAGTTGTGTCCAGTACAAATTCTAGCTGGCTAGCAACAACAGTGCAGTTTACTAGTTAGCTTACATTGGCGTCAGCAGGCACAAGCCAAACAAGCTACTGCCACCTTGTGGCATGGAGTATTGAAACAAAGCAAATTGGATATAAAACTGTTCTATGTGAATAACAAAAAGTGACACTGGGCAGAGGTGCTAAGTACCTATCAGGCAGTCAGATTTCTCACTGTGTTTGACTCTGGAGGCTTTTTAGAAGACGGACTGGATGGACGGGACAGACAGGTGATTGGACATGACTGTCTCTGGATTGGGTGAATTGAAATTACAACGCAAGTGAACTTTTTTCATAATTAATGTGAAGAGGCAATTTATCAGCCGTAGTCAATATATACGGTGCCTTGCAAAAGTTTTCCCTTGGCGTTTTTCCTATTTTGTTGCATTACAACCTGTAATTTAAATTGATTTTTATTTGGATTTCATGTAATGGACATACACAAAAATGACCAAAATGGTGAAATGAAATGAAAAAAATTACCTGTTTCAAATAACGGAAAAGTGGTGCGTGCATATGTATTCATCCCCTTTGCTATGAAGCCCCTAAATAAGAATTGGTGCAACCAATTACCTTCAGAAGTGACATAGTGCAATCTAAGTGTCACATGATCTGACACATGATCTCAGTGTATATATACACCTGTTCTGAAAGGCCCCAGAGACTGCCACTCCACTAAGCAAGGGGCACCACCAAGCAAGCGGCACCATGAAGACCAAGGAGCTCTCCAAGCAGGTCAGGGATAAAGTTGTGGAGAAGTACAGATCAAGGTTGGGTTATAAAAAAATATCAGAAACTTTGAACACGGAGCACCATTAAATCCATTATTATAAAAAGGAAAGAATTTGGCACCACAACAAACCTGTCAGGAGAGGACCGCCCACCAAAACGGACCAGGCAAGGAGGGCATTAATCAGAGAGGCAACAAAGAGACCAAAGATAACCCTAAAGGAGCTGCAAAGCTCCACAGCGGAGATTGGAGTATCTATCCATAGGACCACTTTAAGCCGTACACTCCACAGAGCTGGGCTTTACGGAAGGGTAGCCAGAAAAAAGCCATTGCATAAAGCCAAAAGGCATGCGGGAGACTCCCCAAACATATGGAAGAAGGTACTCCGGTCAGATGAGACAAAAATGTAGCTTTTTGGCCATCAAGGAAAATGCTATGTCTGGTGCAAACCCAACACCTCTCATCACCCCCAAGAATACTATCCTCACAGTGAAGCATGGTGGGGACAGTATCATGCTGCCATCGGACCACCATTTTATTACGTTTGCAATCGCAACAAATAATCTGCTCAGACCCCAACCAAGGATCATCAAAAGTCGTGCTATTAATTATCAGACAACCCAAAGATTCATTGATGCCCCTCTAGACTCCCCCTGCCTACCCAAGGACGTCAGAGGACAAAAACCATTTAACCACCTAACTGAAGAACTCAATTTAACCTTGCGCAATACCCTAGATGCAGTTGCACCCCTAAAAACTAAAAACATTTGTCATAAGAAACTAACTCCCTGGTATACAGAAAACAGCCGAACTCTGAAGCAAGCTGCCAGAAAATTGGTACAAAAATGGCGCCACATCAAACTGGAAGTCTTCCGACTAGCTTGGAAAGACAGTACCGTGCAGTATCGAAGAGCCCTTACTGCTGCTCGATCATCCTATTTTTCAAACTTAATTGAGGAAAATAAGAACAATCCAAAATAAATGTTTGATACTGTCGCAAAGCTAACTAAAAAAGCAGCATTCCCCAAGAGAGGATGGGTTTCACTTCAGCAGTGATAAATTCATGAAGATCATGATCATTAGAAAGAAAATTACAGACTCCTCTTTAAATCTGCGTATTCCTCCAAAGCTCAGTTGTCCTGAGTCTGCACAACACTGCCAGGACCTAAGATCAAGGGAGACACTCAAGTGTTTTAGTAATATATCTCTTGACACAATGATGAAAATTATCATGGCCTCTAAACCTTCAAGCTGCATACTGGAACCTATTCCAACTAAACTACTGAAAGAGCTGCTTCCTGTGCTTGGCCCTCCTATGTTGAACATAATAAACAGCTCTCTATGCACAGGATGTGTACCAAACTCACTAAAAGTGGCAGTAATAAAGCCTCTCTTGAAAAAGCCAAACCTTGACCCAGAAAATATAAAAAACTATCGGCCTATATCGAATCTCCCATTCCTCTCAAAAAAATATTAAAAGCTGTTGCGCAGCAACTCACTGCCTTCCTGAAGAGAAACAATGTATACGAAATGCTTCAGTCTGGTTTTAGACCCCATCATAGCACTGAGYCTGCACTTGTGAAGGTGGTAAATMACCTTTTAATGGCGTCAGACCGAGGCTCTGCATCTGTRCTCGTGCTCCTAGACCTTAGTGCTGCTTTTGATARCATCGARCACCACATTCTTTTGGAGAGATTGGAAACCCTAAATGGTCTACACGGTTCTGGCCTGGTTTAGGTCTTATCTGTTGGAAAGATATGAGTTTGTCTCTGTGGATGGTGTGTCTCCTGACACATCAAATGTACATTTCGGTGTTCCTCAAGGTTCCGTTTTAGGACCACTATTGTTTTTACTATATATTTTGCCTCTTGGGGATGTAATTCGAAAACATAATGTTAACTTTCACTGCTATGCGGATGACACACAGCTATACATTTCGATGAAACATGGTGAAGCCCAAAAATTACCCTCGCTGGAAGCGACAAAATAGAGACAAAAAAGAGATGCTTGTTCTAGGTCCCAAGAAACAAAGAGATCTTCTGTTGAATCTGACAATTAATCTTGATGGTTGTGCAGTCGTCTGAAATAAAACTTTGAAGGACCTCTGCGTTACTCTGGACCCTGATCTCTCTTTTTACGAACATATCAGGACTGTTTCATGGACAACGTTTTTCCATCTATGTAACATTGCAAAAATCAAAAACGTTCTGTCCAAAAAATTATGCAGAAAATGAATCCATGCTTTTGTCACTTCTAGGTTAGACTACTGCAATGCTCTACTTTCCGGCTACCCGGATAAAGCACTAAATAAACTTCAGTTAGCGCTAAATACGGCTGCTAGAATCCTGATTAGAACCAAAAAAATTGATAATATTACTCCAGTGCTAGCCTCCCTACACTGGCTTCCTGTTAAGGCAAGGGCTGATTTCAAGGTTTTATTGCTAACCTACTAAGCATTACATGGGCGTGCTCCTACCTATCTTTCTGATTTGGTCCTGCCGTACATTCCTACACGTACGCTACGGTCACAAGACGCAGGCCTCCTAATTGTCCTTAGAATTTCTAAGCATAGACCATGGAATAGACCATTCCATAAACATGAAGCTATATAGTAGAAAGCCCTTCCTCCAGCTGTTTGCTTAGAAATTCTAGGGACAATTAGGAGGCCTGCGTCTTGTGACCGTAGCGTATGTGTAGGAATGTACCGCAGGACCAAATCGGAAAGATGGGTAGGAGCAAGCCTACCCATGTGAGAGACGCAGACTCGGTCTCAACCTTTAAGTCTTTACTGAAGACTCATCTCTTCAGTAGGTCATATTATTGAGTGTAGTCTGGCCCAGGAGTGTGAAGGTGAACGGAAAGGCTCTGGTGCAACGAATCGCCTTTGCTGTCTCTGCCTGGCCGGTTCCTCTCTCTCCACTGGGATTCTCTGRCTCTAACCCTATTACAGGGGCTGAGTCACTGGCTTACTGGTGCTCTTCCATGCCGTCCCTAGGAGGGGTGCATCACTTGAGTGGGTTGAATCACTGACGTGGTCTTCCTGTCTGGATTGGCGCCCCCCCTTGGGTTGTGCCGTGGCGGAGATCTTTGTGGGCTATACTCAGCCTTGTCTCAGGATGGAAAGTTGGTGGTTGAAGATATCCCTCGAGTGGTGTGGGGGCTCTGCTCTGGCAAAGTGGGTGGGGTTATATCCTGCCTGTTTGGCCCTGTCTGGGGGTTACTTAGGATGGGGCCACAGTGTCTCCTGAACCCTCCTGTCTCAGCCTCCAGTATTTATACTGCAGTAGCTTATGTGTCGGGGGGCTAGGGTCAGTCTGTTATATCTGGAGTATTTCTCCTGTCTTTTCCCAGTGTCCTGTGTGAATTTAAGTATGCTCTCTCTAATTCTCTCTTTCTCTCTTAATTTCTTTCTCTCTCTCTGAGGACCTGAGCCCTAGGACCATGCCTCAGGACTACCTGGCATGATGACTCCTTGCTGTCCCCAGTCCACCTGGCCGTGCTGCTGCTCCAGTTTCAACTGTTCTGCCTGCGGCGATGGAACCCTGACCTGTTCACCGGACGTGCTACCTGTCCCAGACCTGCTGTTTTCAACTCTTTAGAGACAGCAGTAGCGGTAGAGATACTCTCAATGATCGGCTACAAACAACCACTGTGATTATTATTATTTGACCATGCTGGTCATTTATGAACATTTGAACATCTTGGCCATGTTCTGTTATAATCTCCACCCGGCACAGCCAGAAGAGGACTGGCCACCCCTCATAGCCTGGTTCCTCTCTAAGTTTATTCCTAGGTTTTGGCCTTTCTAGGGAGTTTTTCCTAGCCACCGTGCTTACACCTGCATTGCTTGCTGTTTGGGTTTTTAGGCTGGGTTTCTGTACAGCACTTTGAGATATCAGCTGATGTAAGAAGGGCTATATAAATACATTTGATTTGATTTGATATGTAGGGATGTTTTTCATCGGCAGGAGCTGGGAAACTGGTCAGAATTGAATGATGTATGGCGCTTTGAGATCTGAGACTGGGGCGGAGGTTCACCTTCCAGCAGGACAATAACCCTAAGCATACTGCTAAAGCAACACTTGAGTGGTTCAATGTCTTGGAATGGCCTAGTCAAAGCCCAGACCTCAATCCAATTGAGAATCTGTGGTATGACTTAAAGATTGCTGTACACCAGCGGAACCCATCCAACTTGAAGGAAGTGGAGCAGTTTGTCCTTGAATAATGGGCAAAAATCCCAGTGGCTAGATGTACCAAGCTTATAGAGACATACCCCAAGAGACTTGCACCTGTAATTCCTGCAAAAGGTGGCTCTAACAAAGTATTGACTTTGGGGGGGTGAAAACATATTTTTTTTCACCTCTTCCACACTGACTTTTCGGACTTCAAAAGTACAATTTTTGTCTTTCATATTTATATGAAAGACGTGTAGTGTCAGCGTTTGTTGCTGGCATTTCATCCCTAAATTTGCTAATCTTGCCAATTAAAAAGTCATTCACTTCTTATGGCTGCAGGGGCAGTATTGAGTAGCTTGGATGAAAGGTGCACAGAGGTGCCCAGAGTAAACGGCCTGCTCCTCAGTCATAGTTGCTAATATATGCATATTATTATTAGTATTGGATAGAAAACACTCTGAAGTTTCTAAAACTGTTTGAATTATGTCTGTGAGTATAACAGAACTCATATGGCAGGCAAAAACCTGAGAAGATATCCAACCAGGAAGTGAGAAATCTGAGGTTGGTCGATTTTCAACTCGTCGCCTATTGAAAACACAGTAGATATGGATCTGTTTGCACTTCCTACGGCTTCCACTAGATGTCAACCGTCTGTAGAACCTTGAATGAAGCTTCTACTGTGATGTGGAGGGGAATGAGTCAGTGGTCTGGCAGAGAGCCAGGTCCTGGTCACTCGCATTTCACATGATATCGACTTGCGTTCCATTACTTCTATAGACACAAAGGAATTCTCCGGTTGGAACGTTATTGAATATTTCTGATAACAACATCCTAAAGATTGATTCTATACTTAGTTTGACAAGTTTCTTCGACCTGTAATATAACTTTTTGAAGTTTTTGTCTGACGTTCGGCTGGACCTACACGAGCGTTTGGATTTGTTTACCAAACACGCTAACAAAAATAGCTATTTGGACATAAATGATGGACATTACCGAACAAAACAAACATTTCTTGTGGAAGTGGGAGTCCTGGGAGTGCATTCCGAAGTAGATCAGCAAAGGTAAGTGAAGAATTATAAGTTTTGTTGACTACACAATTTGGCGGGTAACTGTATGGCTTACTTTTGTGGCTGAAAGCTGTTCTCAGATTATTGAATATTGTGCTTTTGCCGTAAAGCTTTTTGAAATCTGACACAGCGGTTGCATTAAGAACAAGTGTATCTTTAATTCTGTGTAAAACATGTATCTTTCATCAAAGTTTAAGATGAGTATTTATGTTATTTGACGTGGCTCTCTGCAATTTCTCAGTATATTTTGAAGGCATTTCTGAACATGGCGCCAATGTAAACTGAGGATTTTGAATATAAATATGAACTTAATCGAACAAAACATATATGTATTGTGTAACATGAAGTCCTATGAATGTCCTCTGATGAAGATCATCAAAGGTTAGTGATTAATTTTAGCTCTATTTCTGCTTTTTGTGACTCCCGTCTTTGGCTGGAAAAATAGCTGTGTTTTTCTGTGATTTTGCGGTGACCTAACATAATCGTTTGTGGTGCTTTCACTGTAAAGCCTTTTTGAAATCGGACACTTTGGTGGGATTAACAACAGGATTACCTTTAAAATGGTATAAGATCAGACATGTTTGAGGAATTTTAATTATGAGATTTCTGTTGTTTGAATTTGGCTCCCTGCACTTTCACTGGTTGTTGTCATATCATCCCGTTAACAGGATTGCAGCCATAAGAAGTTTTAAAGTATTTGGCAATATCAGTTGGCTATGTGATGAATGAGCCATCTGATTCAATGAATGATGGAGCCAAGTTGGCTTTTTTTCTCAAAATGTAATTTAAGGTGCCCCAAAGTGTTTTACTATCATTCTTTATGTCATTTATCTTTGTTTCATAGTGTAGTTTATATCTGACCCATTGACCACAGAGTAGAACAGATGAATGCCTTTGTCTGACCCATTGATCTAAAAGTATTTGACTGTTCCATTGCCAACATAGTAGTATAATAAAGTAACATAGTAGTATAATATAGTCACATAGTAGTATAATATAGTACTATAGTAGATTAATATAGTAGTATAATATAGTAATATAGTAGCCTATAGTAGTATATTATAATAACATAGTAGTATAATATAGTAACCATAGTATGAGACAGTAGTATAATAGTAATACAGATGCCTATATATAGTAATATAGTAGCTTATATGTATAGTAATATAGTAGCCAGTAGATAGAGTAAAATGGTAGTATAATATAGCAACAAAGTAGCCTGTATATATAGTAATCCAGTAGTATAATAGAGTAACATAGTAGGCTATATACAGTTGAAGTCGGAAGTATACATACACTTAGGTTGGAGTCATTAAAACTTGTTTTTCAACCAATGTATTGTTAACAAACTATTGTTTTGGCAAGTCGGTTAGGACATCTGCTTTGTGGATGACACAAGTAATTTTTCCAGCAATTGTTTACAGACAGATTATTTCACTTATACTTCACTGTATCACAATTCTAGTGGGTCAGAAGTTTACATACACTAAGTTGACTGTGCCTTTAAACAGCTTGGAAAATTCCAGAAAAATTATGTAATTGCTTCAGAAGCTTCTGATAGGCTAATTGATATCATTTGAGCCAATTGGAGGTGTACCTGTGGATGTATTTCAAGGCCTACCTTCTAACTCAGTGCCTCTTTGCTTCTTTGCTTGACATCATGGGAAAGTCTAAATATATCAGCCAAGACCTCAGATTTTTTTTTTAGACCTCCACAAGTCTGGTTCACACTTGGGAGCAATTTCCAAACGCCTGAAGGTATCACATTCATCTGTACAAACAATAGTACGCAAGTATAAACATCATGGGACCACGCAGCCATCATACCGCTGAGGAAGGAGACGTGTTCTGTCTCCTAGAGATGAATGTACTTTGGTGGGAAAAGTGCAAATCAATCCCAGAACAACAGCAAAGGATCTTGTAACGATGCTGGAGGAAACAGGCACAAAGTATCTATATCCACAGTAAAACAAGTCCTATATCAACATAACCTGAAAGCCCGCTCAGCAAGAAAGGTGATGAATGTGATGAAAGAAATAAAAGCTGAAATAAATCATTCTCTCTACTATTATTCTGACATTTCACATTCGTCAAACAAAGTGGTGATCCTAATTGACCCAAGAGTGAATGTTTACTAGGATTAAATGTCAGGAATTGTGAAAAACTGAGTTTAAATGTATTTGGCTAAGGTGTATGTAAACTTCTGACTTCAACTGTATATGGTAATATAGTAGCCTACACGTTGGTGCAAAGTTGACTTGCAACCAAAGAAAGAGGACATAGGATGTGTCCCAAATTGCACCTTATTCCCTATGTAGTGCACTACTTTTGTCCAGGACAAAAGTAGTGACTGTTATATGTAGGGAATATGGTTCCATTTGGGACGCAGACATACGATAAGGTTAGCCATTAGACTAGCAGACTATAAAGTTGTACAGACTCCGGAGCTGCTCAACTGAGGCTGTTAACAGAATCAGAGAAAATGGGACAAACATAGTCGTCGTTTATTGTTTGGTTTGATTGTTATGTTTGTAAATACTGGAGGCATTTACTTTGTTCCCATGCTTGGATGACGAGACATTGTTATATTACAACAACAACAACAACAACTCTTAGAGAAGAGCAGTGTTTTGCTAAATGTATTATTTTGTGTTTTCTTAGCAGTTTGACTAAACACATAGACACGATTCAGACTCAGGAAATGTGCACCTTTCCTACGCACATCTCAGTAGTTGGTATACTGATTTACCTTATTCGGGTGTATAACGGGCTCAGCAAGTGTGGTTCCTTTGCATGCACTGAATACAATAATTCAACCATGGAAAACAGTCCCATGCTGGCCAACAGAATTTCTTGTGGAGTTTTCTTTCAATTGGTCTTTCAGTTTCGTTTATCTGAAGCCTTTATAATGTCGTCGTCACACTCAGTAGAATACACAGAGATAACCGGTCATTAGGGATCAATGGAAGAGAGACATCTAAATATATGCATATTCATCTACATTTCAGCACCAACTGGTAGATATAGAAAAACTCTGATCTTGTCAATTATTTAGCTTTTACCAACAAAATATATTGGTTAGTCAAAACACAGTGGTTAGATTCATCCTGGAAAGTTGCCATATTCAAGTTCAATCCATGAAATATTGGAAAGTGAGAAAAGTCTACAATAGGGGTTGACCAGTATTCCTATAAATCTAACTAAATAATCCTCCCTAATCATGGAGCTGTGTTGACAACGGTCCAGTTGTGAACCGTGAGCCAGGCTCTAGGTTTAAACTGCTACATACAGTGACTTTGGAAAGTATTCAGATTCCTTGACTTTTTCCACATTTTGATAGGATACTGCCTTATTCTAAAATGTATTAAAGAGTTTTTTGTGTGTTATATAGCTCTTATCAAGTTGTAAGTGACAGTGCATTGAGAATGATGTTATTTCTGTAGGAAACATGAAAGGAGATGCTGTTCCACTTGGAACCGACACGTTGCTCGACCTTATTCATAGTTTCATTGTGCGTTAAGGTGATGGAATTACGAGGACATTAAGTCAAGGTCAGAAAGTGGTGTATCTCTAGACCTCCACCACATATTCATCTCTTTGATCTCCACCCCAGATCAATAGTGGGTGAATAGCATGCTCTTCTCTTGCTTAAGTTCAAAGTTAGAATACCGTAGAGAGAAAGGTGCTTTAAAAGGGAATTACATTAATTAACTTGAGTTAACACATCCGACCATGATGTTTGTTTTGTTGTGAGTTCACTGCTTTTCAGCTGTTCTCTTTCAGAACAGTATGACGCTTCTACTGTGTAGAAGGAATATTTCCCTTGATGGGGGTGAAAAAGAAAAATATATACTACTGTAAGTATTTCAATCCAGTTCCGTTAGAACTGAAAAATCCCAGTGATTTAAAAGGGTGTGAAAGAAAGAAAGTGCAGTACATCCCAAAGATGGCATGCAGCTCAATCAATAGGGGAGGTGAGAGGTGATTGGAACACAGCTGGACATCACTCCTCTGGAACATAGCTGGACATCACTCCTCTGGAACACAGCTGGACATCACTCCCCTGGAACATAGCTGGACATCACACCTCTGGAACATGGCTGGACATCACACCTCTGGAACACAGCTGGACATCACTCCTCTGGAACACAGCTGGACATCACTTCCTTGGAACACAGCGGACATTCACTGCCTCTGGAACCATAGCTGGACATCACTCCTCATGGAACACAGCTGGACATGCACTCCTCGGAAACACAGCTGGACATCACTCTCTTGGAACCACAGGCTGGACATCACTCCTCTGGACCAAACAATCTTAGTGACATCACGTCCTCTGGAAACATGCTGGACATCACTCCTCTGGAACACAGCTGGACATCACTCCTCTGGAACACAGCTGGACATCACTCCTCTGGAAACATAAGCTTGCTACATCAGCACCTCTGGAAACACAGCTGGACATCACTCCTCTGACATAGCTGGACATCACTCCTCTGGAACACAGCTGAACATCACTCCTCTGGAACAACAGCTGGGACATATCAACACCTCTGGAACATAGCTGGACATCACTCCTCTGGAACAATAGCTGACATCACACCTCTGGACACACGCACTGGCACACTGACCACTCCTCTGGAACACAGCTGGACATCACTCCTCTGGAACAAGCTGGACATATCATCCTCTGGAACAGCTGGACATCCACCTCTGAAACACAGCTGGACATCAAGCTTCTGGAACACAGCTGGACATCAACATTCTGGAACACAGCTGGACATACACCTCTGGAACACATCTGGACATCACTCCTCTGGAACACAGCTGGACATCAACTTCTGGAACACAGCTGGACATCACTCCTTGAACAACAGCTGGACATCAACATTCTGGACACACAGCTGACATCAACATTCTGGAACACATCTAATTGGACATCACACCTCTGGAACCATAGCTGGACATCACACCTCTGGAACACAGCTGACATCACTCCCCTAACAAGCTGGACATCACGCTCTGCGAACATAGCTGGACATCACCTCCTGGAACACAGGCGGACATCACTCCTCTGGAACACAGCTGCGACATCACAGCTTCTGGAACATACTGGACATCACTCCTCTGGAACAAGCTGGACATCACTCCTCTGGAACACAGCTGGACATCAAGCTTCTGGAACATAGCTGGACATCCAGCTTCTGGAACAACAGCTGGACATCACTCCTCTGGAACACAGGCTGGACATCACTCCTCTGAACACAGCTGGACATCAACATTCTGGAACATAATTGGACATCAAGCTCTCTGGAAACATGCTGGACATCACACCTCTGGAACACAGCTGGACATCACTCCTCTGAACACAGCTGGACATCACTCTCTGAACATGCGGACATCACTCCTCTGGAACACACTGGACATCACTCCTCTGGAACACAGCTGGACATTTCAAGCATTCTGGAACATAGCTGACATCACTCCTCTGAACATAGCTGGACATCACTCCTCGGAACACAGCTGGACATCAAGCTTCTGAACATAGCTGGACATCACTCCTCTGGAACAGTAGCTGGACATCACTCCTCTGGAACACAGCTGGACATCAAGCATCTGCCGAACATAGCTGGGACATCAAGCTTCTGGAACACAGGCTGGACATCACACATTCTGAACATATCTAGGACATCACTCTCTGGAACATAAGCGGACATCACATCCTCTAGCAACAAGCTGGACATCACACCTTCTGGAACATATCTTGAGACATCACTCCTCTGGAACATAAGCTGGACATTCACACCTCATGGAACACAGTGACATCAACATTGGAACATACTGGACATCACTTCCTTCTGAGAAATAGCTGGACATCAACTCCTCTGGAACACAGCTGGACATCCACACCTCTGCACATACTGGACATCACCCTCTGAACACAGCTGGACATCACCTCTAGAACACGCTGGACATCACAGCTTCTGGAACATAGCTGACATCACTCTGGAACATAGGCTGGACATCACTCCTCTGGACACAGCTGGACATCACTTCTCTGGAACAAGCTGGACATCACACCTCTGGAACATACTTGGAACATCAACCTCTGAACCAGCTGACATCAACTCTCTGGAACATAGCTGGACATCAACATTCTGGAAACCATGGACTGGACATCAACATTCTGAAACCATATCTGGACATCAACATTCTGGAACATATCATGGACATCAACATTCTGGAACATGGCTGGACATCAACATTCTGGAACACGATATGCTGAACATCAACATCTGGAACACATTAATGCTGACATCAACATTCTGAACATCTGACATCAAATTCTGAACACTATCTGGACGATCAACATCTCGTGGAACATAGCTGACATTCAACATTCGTGAACATGGCTGACATCAACATTCTGGAAACATATCTGGACATCAACATTCTGGAAACATGAGCTGGACATCAACATTCTGCGACTGGCTGGACATCAACATTCGGAACAAGCTGGAACATCAACATTCTGGAACATTACTGGACGATCAACATTCTGGAACATATGCTGACATCACATTCTGGAACATGGCTGACATCAACATTCCTGGAACATTCTGGACATCAACATTCTGAACATGGCTGACATCAACATTCGTGACATCAGCGACTCAACTTCTGGATCAACATAGGCTGGACATCACATTGTGAAACATGGCTGGACATCAACATTCTGGAACAGTATACTGGACATCAACATTCTGGAAACATGGGCTGCGGAAACACATCCTAACATTCTGGAATACCATATGAACAATGCGGCATCAACAGTTCTGGAACATGCTGGACATCAACATTCTGGAACATGGGCTTGGACATCAACTATCTGGGAACATAGGCTGACCCATCAACATTCTGGACATACATCAACATCTGGACACTGGATCAACGAATTCTGAACACAGCTGGCAAACAATCAACCATTCTGGAACTGGCTTGACATCACACTCTGGAACATAGCTTGGACCATAACGAGCTTCTGGAGACACAGCTGGACATCAAGCTTCTGGAAACAATAGCTGGACTCAAGCTTCTGGAACATAGCTGGACATCAGCACCATCTGGAACATGGCTGGACATCACATTCGGAACATAATTGGACATTCATAGCATTCATGGAACATAATGGAGATCAACATCCTGCGAACATAGCTGGCGACATCAACATTCCTGGAACATATCTGGAACATCAACATATCAGCAGCCATTTGTCGAGCATACACTAGCGTTGACAAGCCATCTTGTGTGGCAGAAGACCATTTGAGCCGACTAGACAGCGCCAATTAGACAGCGGCATGACGACAGCGGCCATTTACGACAGCGGCCACTTACGGACAGCGCCATTACACAGCAGCCTTACGACAGCAGCCATTACGACAGCGGCCATTTTTGAAGCCATACCGACAGCAAGCACATTACGACAGCAGCCATTTGTGGAAGCCCTGTGTACAACAGCGGCCATTGACGACAGCAGCCAATTTTCTTTGGAACCCATGTAACGGACAGCAGCCATTACGACACTGGCATTACGACCAGCGCGGCCCATACGACAGCAACCAATTTGTGGCAGCCATTACGACCACGCGGCCATTACGAAGCACGGCCATTACGACACGCGGCATTACGAGCAGGCCATCTTGGTTGGCAGCCATATTATGACAGCGGCCAGTATAGAGACAGCGGGCCATTACAACGGACTAGCAAGGCCATGTTGTGTGCATACCCATTACGACAGCGGCCCATTCGACAGCGCCATTACGACAGAGCCATCTTGCAGGCCTGTAGAGGCCATTTGTGCGACGCCATTACGACAGCGGCCATTACGACAACGCCATTACGACAGCCGACTACCGACGCACTCTGACGAAGGGCCATTAGCGGGCCATTTACGACACGGCAACGCACAGCCATTTTGCGCAGCCATTACAAAGCGCCCTACAGCGAGGCTTCACACAGATTACGACAGCGGTCCATACGACAGCGGCCATTTTGACGACAGCGCCATTACGACACGGCCATACAGCCCATTACGACAGCGGCCCCATTATACGACAGCCAGCCATTTTTGAGCAGCCATACGACGCAGCCATTTACGACACGCGCATAGACGGGCCATTACGACAGCAGCCATTACATTGGCTGCCAACGACAGGGGCCATTACGAACAGCAGGATACACAGGGAATCTTTGGTGGAAGCCACTCAGCACTCTACGACACGTCTCGACGCGGCCCATTACGAAGAGCCATTGTAGACACGCGGCGCATTACGACAGCGCCATTACGACAGCAGCCATTAGGGACAGCCGCCATTAACGCAGCAGCATTGGAGCCATTAGCGAGCAAAGCGCCATGTTACAGCACACTTGGGAAGCCATTTGTGGCATCCATTAGAAGGACCATAGACAGCAGGCCTTGTGGAGCATTACGACTACAGCCTTTGAAGCCATTTACGACCAGCATGCCATTTGTGAAGCCACCGAACAGCGGCCATTTTGTCAGGATACGCGACTATGGAGCAGCATTAAACGATACAGCAGTCATTACAGAAGCAGCCTTTGAGCCCCATTACGACAGCGGCCATTACGACAGCGGCCATTTGTGGAGCTTGGACGACCATTACGACAAGCACCACTTACGGAGCAGCAAGCCATTACGACAGGCAAGCCAGTTACAGACACAACCATTACACAGCACCATGTTTGTTGAATCATGAGCGACAGGCAGCCATATACGCGACAGCAGCGCATGTATGACAGCGGCCATTTTTGCCGAGGAGCCATACGACAGACATGGCCATTCGGATGAAGCCATATCCGACGAAGAGACCATTACGACAGCAGCCATTTTGATGTATAGCCATTCCGAACACAGCCATTTACGAAACAGCCAAGCCGATTTGTGAAGCCATATCCGACAAGCAGCCATTTACGACAGCAACGCCATTTGTGGAAGCCAGTACAGACAGCCGCCAAATACGGACAGCACAGCCAGTTGTGGGAGGAGCGCAGGTACGACAGCAGCCATTACGACAGCCGCGCATTTTTGTGATAGCCATTCCAGACTAGCAGCGCCATTGCGACAGCAGCCATTTTGTGGAAGCATTACGAGCAGCGGCATTTAGGGGGGCGATTTTGTGAAGCATTACAGACAGACCATAGCGGAGCAAGCTGTGGAAGCATTATACGCAGCCAGTTACGACAGCAGCCATTTTGTGGAAGCCATTACGAGCGAAGACAGCCTAGCTAGTGCAGCGACCATTACGGACAGCGGCCATTTTGTGGAAGCCATTACGACAGCAGCCATTACGACACACTTTAGCTCTTGTAAGCCATTTGTGACAGCAGCCATTTACGACAGCAGACACCATTACGAAGCGCCATTTGTGGCAAGCCATTACGATACGAGCCATTTTGTGAAGCCATTACGACAGCAGCCTTTTTGGGAACCATTACGAAACGGCCATTACGACAGCGCATAGACAGCGCATTTTGTGCAGCCAACAGCAGCCATTCGACAGCAGCATTTGTGGAGCCATTACGACAGCGCCATTACGACAGCGGCCATTTTGTGGCAGCCATTACGACAGCACCATTACGACACGCCATTTTGTGACAGCCATACGCAGCAGCCATTACGACAGCGCCATTTTGTGACAGCCATTAAGACAGCAGCCATTTCCAAATAGTAATATAACACTGGATCACCACTAATCCATCCAGTGGCTTTGTCCTGCTTGTGTTGTCCTGTCTTGTCTTGCTTGTCCTTGTCTGTGTGTTGTGTTGTGTTGTCCTGTCCTGTTGTCCTGTCTTGTCTTGTTGTGTCTGTCTTGTTTCTTCTTTTGTTGTTGCCGTCTTTGTCTTTCTGTCTGTCCTGTCTTGTCCTTCTTGTGTTGTGTTGTCCTGTCCTTTGTTGTGTTGTCCTCTTGTCTGTGTTGTCCTGTCTTGTGTTGTCCTGTCTTGTTTTCCTGTGTTGTGTTTGAGAACTGGCACCATATCTATTTCATCCTGGCTTTAGTCAGGGAGTGTCTTGTACTGTGTTGTCTTGTTCTTGTCTTGTCATTTCCTGTCTTTATCCTGTCTTGTCCTGTATTGTTGAACTGGCACCAGATCTATTTAATTCTGGCTTTTGTACGTCCCAATTGGGCAGTTAACTCAGATGCCCATTGGTGTCTATTGTCTTTAAAGGTTTTCTTTGGTCTTTGTATTGTGTCGGCATGTTGTGGGTGGTTTAGTGTCAGGGCTTTCCGTCAGAGGGACTCCGTATGGCTGAGATTTGCTCTTCAGAGGCTCCATGTAGCCTGCACCCCTTTCACAGCTAATCTAGGTTTAGCATTTGCAAACAAAGCTTGGCTTTGTAGACACTCAAACAATCACATACAAGCCTCAGATCGACCCTTTTTCAAACAGCTTCACCGTCAAAACCTTGTGTTAGACTCTACGGCTCTTTCAGCTCTTTCTCTAGCGGACACGTTCAAGTGCCAGGTAGCCTGGCAGTTAAGACCATTTGGCCAGTAACCAAAAGGTTGATGGTTTGAATCCCCGAGCTAGCAAAGTGGAAAAATCTGCTGTTCTACCCTTGAGCAAGTCAGCTAACCCCCAACAACAACTAATCCCCGGCCTCCGATGATGTCGATGAAGGCAGCCCTCCGTTCCTCTCGGGTTCAGAGGGGTTAAATGCAGAAGTCACATTTCAGTTGAAGACATTCAGTTGTGGCTGACTAGGTATCACCTCTCCTTTCACAAGTTCTTCCATGCGTCTTCCCTGGAGGCAGTGGTCTGTTTCAGAGCAAATACTAGTGCTAAAGACTCACATCCAGAACCTATAGTCACCAGGCCTTAGGCTAATGATCCTGTTTGTCTGAGGGTAGCAGTTATTGGCTGCAGTGTAAGCTCTTCCTCCCCACCAAGAGGTAAAACACCTCCTTTTTCAGAGGCCAATGAGAGATATTTAACAACAACTGACAATGTGTGTTAATCTACAACAGAACTGTGCTGCTGTGTAAAATAATTTATTCTTTATTAAGGTTTGAGACTCAAGAGAAGAGAAATAAATGACACCAAAGGTTACAAGAATGATGATGAAATTACACTAACGGCACGGTGTTCCCTATGGGCCCAGGTCAGAAGTAGTCTGGAATAGGGTGCCATTTGGGATGCTGACAAATTAGAGTTCTGATTAAGGTGAAACGCCTATAAATGTCAGAACGCCATGCATAATAATATTTATTACTTAGCGTTGCCATGGTTCGACTTCATCTCTAAAGGTCAGAGTACATGACTGATTTCAACTCCTTTCTGCTGACGTATTCTTTGATCCTAAAGCACTGCGGTTATGTATTATAATTAGAGAGTATCACACACATGCAGAAGGATTTCACTCATTCAGAGGAGTATCACACATTCAGATACGATATATCACACATTCAGAGGAGTATCACACATTCAGAGGAATATCACACATTCAGAGGAGTATACCACTTCAGAGGAGGTATCCACACATTCAGAGGAGGTATCACACATTCAGAGGAGGTATCACACATTCAGAGGAGGTATCACACATTCAGAGGAGGTATACACACATTCAGAGGAGGTATCACACATTCAAGAGGTATCACACATTCAGAGGAGATATCACACATTCAGAGAGGTACACACATTCAGAGAGGTATCACACATTCGAGAGGTATCACACATTCAGAGGAGTATCACACATTCAGAGGAAGATATCACACATTCAGAGGAGGTATCACACACATTCAGAGGAGGTATCACACACATTCAGAGGAGGTATCACACATTCAGAGGAGTATCACACTTCAGAGGGTCACACATTCAGAGGAGGTATCACACATTCAAGAGGAGGTATCCACACATTCAGAGGAGGTATCACACATTCAGAGAGTATATCAGAGGAGTATCACAATTCAGAGAGGTATCACACATTCAGAGGAGTATCACACATTCAGAGGAGGTATTCACACATTCAGAGGAGGTATCACACATTCAGAGGAGTATCACCATCAAGGACGGTATCACCACATTCAGAGGAGGTATCACACACATTCAGAGGAGCGTATCACACACATTCAGAGGAGTATCACACATTCAGAGGAGTATCACACATTCAGAGGAGTAATCACACATTCAGAGGAGTTATCACACATTCAGAGGAGTATCACACATTCAGAGGAGGTATCACACATTTCGAGAGGATAGTATCACACATTTTTTCCCCACCCATTTTTACGTGTTTTTGGGCCTTTTTTTTTTTCTTTGGGGGCAGGGGGTAAGGGGAACCTTTCCCATATTCCCTTAATCCACGGCTAGATGTTCTTTTACCATTCGACCATCGGATTTGCCACCAATGCTCCTTATAGGACACATCACTGCACTCTATACTCCTCTGTAAACTGGTCACCTCTGTTAACCCGTCACAAGACCCACTGGTTGATACTTATTGATAAAACCCTCTTAGGCCTCACTCCCTTATATCTGAGATATCTATTGCAGCCCTCATCCTCCACATACAACACCCGTTCTGCCAGTCCCATTCTGTTAAAGGTCCCCAAAGCACACACATCCCTGGGTCGCTCCTCGTTTCAGTTCTCTGCAGCTAGCGACTGGAACGAGCTGCAACAAACACTCAAACTGGACAGTTTTATCTCCATCTCTTCATTCAAAGACTCATTCATGGACACTCTTACTGACAGTTGTGGCTGCTTTGTGTGATGTATTGTTGTCTCTACCTTCTTGCCCTTTGTGCTGTTGTCTGAGCCCAATAATGTTTGTACCATGTTTTGTGCTGCTACCATGTTGGGCTGCTGCCATGTTGTGTTGCTACCATGTTGTGTTGCTACTGTACCATGCTGTGTTGTCATGTGTTGCCACCATGCTATGTTGTGGTCTTAGGTCTCTCTTTACGTATTGTTGTTGTGTCTCTCTGGTCGTTATGTGTGTTTTGTCCAATATTTTTATTTTTATTAATAATATTATTTTAAAAATGTATCCCTCGTCCCAGCAGGAGGCCTTTTMCCTTTTGGTAGGCCGTCATTGCGAATAAGAATTTGTTCTTAACTGACATGTCTAGTTAAATAAATAACAAATAWWTTTTTTTAAACAGTGAACCGAACAGTGAATTTCAAGATTCAACCACAAAGACCAGGGAGTTTTTCCAATGCCTCGCAAAGAGGGACATCGATTGGTAGAAGGATTAKAWWWWTMTTATCAATACACCCAGTCACTACAAATATACAGCCATCCTTCCTAACTCAGTTGCCGGAGAGGAAMGAAACCTCTCAGGGATTTCACCATGATGGTGACTTTAAAACAGTTACAGAGTTTAATGGCTGTGATAGGAGGAAACTGAGGATGGATCAACAACATTGTAGTTACTCCACAATACTAACCTAAATGACAGAGTGAAAAGAAGGACGCCTGTATACTAGTCGTCACCATTCCTAGTCGATCTCCAAGGCATTCCTAGTCGATCTCCAAGGCATTCCTGGTCGATCTCCAAGGTATTCCTGGTCGATCTCCAAGGCATTCCTAGTCGATCTCCAAGGTATTCCTGGTCGATCTCCAAGGTATTCCTGGTCGATCTCCAAGGTATTCCTGGTCGATCTCCAAGGTATTACTGGTTGATCTCCAAGGTATTCCTAGTCGATCTCCAAGGTATTCCTAGTCGATCTCCAAGCTATTCCTAGTTGATCATTTCTATAAAATCCCAATTATAAAACATTGCGTTCCTATGGATTTTATTCTGTCAGCGGTAGGTGCACTTGATTCAGCAGCTCTAGTGCTGTTGGTGGTAGGTGCACTTGATTCAGCAGCTCTAGTGCTGTTGGTGGTAGGTGCACTTGATTCAGCAGCTCTAGCGCCAGGAAGACAAAGTGTTCACATTTTGAACCATTTCATGTATCTGAAGGTAGAAATCCGCGTAAACCGCATGCCAAGAGAGCAAATCAAGTACACCTATAGGCCTACCGCCGGCCAATCAGATCTGCACAGTTTCCTCGAGCCAAAGACTAAAAAGAAGCTTCGAAAGCACAGCAAAGTTGATACTGTGAGATTTCCAAACATTTAAAACAATGACTATAGAGAGACTCAACGAATACAGCAAAGAGCTGTTGTTTCRATGAGCCAGTTCATGTTGTTATTCAGCACTGTCAACACTTTGATGATCCACTCGTGCTACCAGCACTGCAGCCGCAATGAACGAGTATAACAACGTGTTCCGATAAGCACAGCATTGTTATTATTAGAGGTAACATGACTTGGTGCATGAGGCAGAAATAATGCAGGTCAACTTGAGTTTCACCATCAGCTGGAAGACTGTGTCTCCTTTCCTCAACGAAGGGAGGGAGAGCGGAGGGACGGTGAGTCGGGTGAGAGGCAGCCTCACCGTTGCTCCCTCCCCTCAGACTGACCCTCAGAAGCAGGCCATCAGTCCAGTAAAAAAAAATATGATCTATTACCAGTGTGATCATGTACCTACATTTTCTTTTTACTAATAAAACATTTTTGGCAGGGCAATTCCAATATGCAGTTATAACGTAGTGGGCCTATAGCCTTACTGCACAAACCTCATTGCTACAGAACTGGTTTTAATTGGTTAATGTTGCAAAAGTTTTTTCTGTCATGTTTTTTTCTAAATCTGAGCGGTAGATCTCAGCTTGCATTTGGACTCATTTGGATTATGTACAGCAGGTGACCACTGCTGTACATAATATAGATATAGCAAAACATACATCCTGTTTGCAACAAGGCACTAAAGTAATACTACAAAATATTATGTTATGTTTGTGGCAAATCAAATACAACACATTACTGAGTACTACTTTTCATATTTTCAGGCATAGTGGTGGCTGTGTCATGTTATGGGTATGCTTGTAATGGTTAAGGACTGGGGAGATTTTCAGGATAAAAAATAAACAAAATGGAGCTAACCACAGGCCATATCCTAGAGGAAAACCTGGTTCAGTCTGCTTTACACCAGACACTGGGAAATGAATTCACCTTTCAGCAGGACAATAACCTAAAACACAATGCCAAGTCTACACTGGAGTTGATTACCAAGAAGACAGTGAATGTTCCTGAGGGGCAGTTTTGAAAATGGTTTTCTAGCAGTGATCAACAACCAATTTGACAGAGCTTAAAGAAGATTGAAAAAAATGATGGGCAAATATTGTACAATCCAGGTGTGGAAAGCTCTTAGAGACTTACTCAGAAAGACTCCCAGCTCTTAGAGACTTACCCAGAAAGACTCCCAGCTCTTAGACACGTACTCAGAAAGACTCCCAGCTCTTAGAGACTTATCCAGAAAGACTCCCAGCTCTTAGAGACTTATCGAAAGACCCAGCTCTTAGAGACTTACCAGAAAGACTCTCCAGCTCTTAGAGACTTACACAGAATGACTCCAGCTCTTAGAGACTTATCAGAAAGACTCTCTGCTCTTAGAGACTTATCCAAAGACTCCGCTTTAGACTTCAGAAAGACTCCAGCTCTTAGAGACTCCAGAAAGATCCACTTTAAGATCACAGAAGATCCACTCTTAGAGACTTCAGAAAGACCAGCTCTTAGAGACTTATCAGAAAAGACTCCCAGCTCTTAGAGACTTACCAAAAGACGCCCAGCTCTTAGAGACTTACTCAGAAAGACGCCAGCCTTAGAGACTTATCAAGAAAGAGCTATAATAGCTGCGAAAGGGGATCTAAATGTTATGATTCAGAGGTGTGAATACTTAATGTAAATTAGATATTTATTTATTTATTTCAATAAAATACAAAACAGTTTATGACATGTTGCATTTGTCATTATGTGTAGAAGGGTGAGTAAAACGGTTGAATTCAGCTGAAACACAACAAATGTGGAATAGATCAAGGGTAGGAATACTTCTGAAGGCACTGTACATTTTATGTTTGACATAAACCAATGTAAAGAAATGTATCACTGTTATCTGCCTAAAACTAATGGAACACGATACAAAAATAAGGCCACAGACCAACAAATAAACACACAGATCTAGAGGAGCACAGAGAGATCTAGAGGAGCACAGAGAGATCTAGAGAGCACAGAGGGATCTAGAGGAGCAAGATAGATTAGAGGAGCACAGAGAGATCTAGAGGAGCACAGAGAGAGCTAGAGAGCACAGAGGGATGTAGAGGAGCACAGAGAATCTAGAGGAGCAACAGGGAGATTCGAGGAGCACAGAGAGAGCTAGAGAGACAGAGAGATCTACAGGTGCACAGAGAATCTAGAGAGCACAGAGGATTAGAAGGAGCCCAGAGAGATCTGAGAGGAGCACAGAGGGATCTAGAGGAGCACAGAGAGAGCTAGAGGAGACAGAAGGATCTAGATGAGCTAAGAAGAGAGCAAGGAGCACAGAGAGATAGAGGAGCAGAGAGGGATCTAGAGGAGCACAGAAGGGATCTAGAGAGCACAGAGATCTAGAGGAGCACAGAGGTCTAGAGGAGCATCAGAGGGATTAGAGGAGCACAGAGAGATCTAAGGAGCACAGAGAGATTAGAGGACCAGAGAGATCTAGGGGAGCACGAGAGATTAGAGGAGCCAGGAGATCTAGAGGGAGCACAGAAGAATCTAGAGGAGCACAGCAGAGGAATCTAGAGGAGCACAAAGCAGATCTAGGAGAGACAGGAGCTCTAGAGGAGCAAGAGAATTAGGGAGCACAGAGGGATCTAGAGGAGCACAGAGAGAGCTAAGAGGAGCACAAGGGATCTAGAGGAGACAGAGAGCTAGAAGGATGCACAGGGGATCTAGAGGAGCACAGAGAGAGTTAGAGGAGCACAGAGGGATTAGAGGAGCAAATGGGATCAGAGGAGCACAGAGAGAGCTAGAGGAGCACAGAGGGATCTAGAGGAGCACAGAGAGAGCTAGAGGAGGCACAGAGAGATCTAGAGGAGCACAGAGGATCTAGAGGAGCACAGAGAGAGCTAGAGGAGCAAGAGGGATTAGAGGACAATGAGATCTAGAGGAGCACCTAGAGATCTAGAGGAGCACATGAGAGATCTAGAAGGAAGCATAGAGTGGAGCTGAGGAGAGAACACAGAGAGTCTAGAGGAGCAAGAGGGACACATGGAGATCTAAAGGAACATTAGATCTGAGGCGCACAGAGAGATTAGAGGAGCATAGAGGGAGCTAGAGGAGCACAGAGAGAGCTAGAGGAGCACAGAGATGATCTAGAGGAGCACAGAGGGATCTAGAGGCACAGAGGGATCTAGAGGAGCACAGAGGGATCTAGAGGATGCACAGGTCGGGAGCATCAGAGGAGCAAGATGATTAGGAGCAGAGGATCTAGAGAGCAGAGAGCGATCTAGAGGAGCACATAGAGAGCTAGAAGGAGCACAGAGGGTATAGAGGAGCACAGAGAGAGCTAGAGGAGCACGAGGGATCTAGAGGAGCACATGAGATCTAGAGGAGCACATGAGAGAGCTAGAGGAGACAGAGGGATCTAGAGGAGCTACATGAGAATGAGCAGAGGAGCACAGAGAGGATTAGAGGAGGCACAGAGAGCTAGAGGAGCCAAGAGAACTAGGAGCTCAGTATGAGATGGTAGAGGACACGAGTTCTAGAGGACAAGAGTGGTATTTAGAGAGAATGGATGAGTCTATAAGGAGACATTGATGGATTAGAGAGACAGAGAGATTACGGAGCATAGATGGGTAGTAGATTTGAGCATCAGAGAGAGTAGGAGCAAGGAGAGATGCTAGAGAGCCAGAA
>NW_019943590.1:0-411 GCF_002910315.2 Salvelinus sp. IW2-2015
AAAACTGACATTTGTATATAACAAACATTTCCAGGGTTGACTGCCATGGTGGAAAAAACATCCAAACATTTTGTCCAGTACGACTCACAAGATGACAACAAAAAAGTACTTTTCATTTTGGTGGCATTGGGCCAATTTACTGACACAATAACTAGGTTTTGAAGCATGAATTAAATGTTTTGGGTGAGTTATTACAGACATACAATAGAGTTGTGATGTCCCATTAAGCAGTTGTGACAATTGCACTTACACTTTAGAGAATGTTAAGACTGTTTTTAAAAAATAAAAATAAGACAAAGCGATTGAGAAAAACTATAAGTGAAAGACAATATGTGGAATTTATGGCAGTCGGGCAAGTTGAGCCTGCTCTGAGAATTATTTTACTGAATACCAAGAATTCCAGTACTTCAA
>NW_019943590.1:5171-11515 GCF_002910315.2 Salvelinus sp. IW2-2015
TATGGGTGTAAGAGCTTTCAGGGTGAACTTTCACCTCCTTCTCTGTCCGATGATACTTTCTCAGTACTAAAGACCGTCTGCTTTATCAGCTTGGGTAGTCGGGGACAACCTCGTCAGTCACGTGTGTAAATCACCCTTTGCTGTTGTTGTGCACTTTGTGCTTTGTGACAACGCCGGTCAACGCCCTACTTACTGTAATGACACCGGGTTGAAGGAACAAGTGAACGACTGAAATAGGATAAATACACTGTCGATATAACTAACTGAGTTGTGTATTTATCTAGATGATGTAAGAGACAGAACCACAGAGATATGGTTCTAGATGTAGAGTCAGATGATGTAAGAGACAGAACCACAGAGATATGGTTCTAGATGTAGAGTGAGATTTGTTAAGAGACAGAACCACAGAGATATGGTTCTAGATGTAGAGTCAGATGGTTAAGAGACAGAACCACAGAGATATGGTTCTAGATGTAGAGTCAGATGGTTAAGAGACAGAACTGGTCGGTTGTTGGGGTTGGTGGTGGCTGTTAGGGGTGTGTTGTGGTTGTGTTAGGTGGTGTTGGGGTGGTGGTTGTGGATGTTTTGGTGTGGGTGGGGTCAGGTCGGTGGTGTGGGAGGGGTGGTTGAGTGTGTGTGGGTGGTGTGTGGATTTGGGGGTGGTGGTGTGGCGGTTTGTGGTGTTGGGGTGGCCGGTCGGTCAGGTGTTTGGGGGTGGTGGTGGTGGTGGTGTTGGGGTGGTGATGTTAGTGGCTGGTGGGGTGGTTGTGGTGTTGGTGTTTGTGTTGTGGCGTGGTTGTGTGGTGGTGTGGGGTTGTGGTGGTGGTGTGGGTGTGTTGGTGTGTGCTTGGGGTGTGTAGTATGGTGGTGCGGTGTTGGGTGGTGGTGGTCGGTGGCGTGTTGGGTTGCGTGAAAAAGTGTTGGTGGTGTGGTGGTGGTGTTGGGTTGGTTGGTGGCGGTTGCTTGGGGGTGTGGTGGAGGAGGTGGGGTGGAGTGGTGGGGGTGGGGGTGGATGTGTTGTGGTGATTGGGGTGGTGGTGGTTTGGGCGTTTGGTGGTGTGGTGGCGGTGTTGGGAGTTGTGGTGGTGGTGTGGTTTTAGGAGAAAACAATAGAGGAAGACGGTTAAGAAGGATTAAAGAACAAGAGTCCCTGGATGAAATCAGAGCCACAATGTGAGACTATGTCAAAACCAAAACGCTGGTCACTAACAACAATTTCCATCAAGTGAAGAGAGATCCACAAGTGCAATCACAAAACGACAACAATATCTTCGCAAATAACAATTCCCTTCGCATTGTCCACTATAATACAAGAGTTTTGAAACAACCCTGTACAAGGGCCATTTTTAGAGGATATTAAGAGAGTGAAGGAGCAGTGGCACCAGTATGTCTAGGGTAACACCATTGGGCTAACACATGGGATCAGTTTTGAATCGGGAAGTTACTTACACTTAAGTTGGACGTCATTAAAACGGTTTTTCAACCACTCACAATCATTTCTTATTAACCAAACTATAGTCTTCGGCAGTCGGTTTAGGACATCTACTTTGTGAATGACACAGTCATTTTGCTAACAATTGTTTACAAGACGATTATCGCACTTATAATTCACATTGTAATCACACATTCAGTGGCCGTCAGAAGTTTACAACACGAAGTTGACTGTGCCTTTACACAGCTCTTTGAAAATTCAAGAAAAGTGTCGTCCCCATATTTTAAATTTAAAGGCCATGCTACCAAATACTAATGTTAGTGTTGCTATGGTTCTAAACTTCTGACCACTGGGAAATGTGATGAAGAAATTATAAAAGACTGAAATAATCATTCTCTCTGACTTTATTCTAACCATTCACTTCTTTAATAATTGGTTGATCCTCAACTGACCTTAAAACAGGGAATTTTGACTAGGATTTAAATGTCAGGAATTGTGAAAACTGAGTTAAATGTATTTGGCTAAGGTGTATGTAAACTTCTGACTTCAACTGTATATTGTACCATAGTGAGTTCTACTGTACTTCAATGATGCCTGGATATAACTTCCTGAAGTTGTAGATTACCCATAAGAACAGAAAACATTTTACTTTACTAAACTGTCTTGAATTCTGAACTAGGCTATGTATAACTACTTTATATGTTGTTTTCTGTGTTACCATATATAGAGATAATGGAGTGAAGGACATAAGATGACCCCACGTCCTGTTTATTGTGGACGAGGCTGGTTCAATCTGGCCAAGCGCGGAGACGTGGCCGCAATTCTCATTCGGACACCGAGCCCACAATTGACACACCAGCCAACTGGGGGCAATTACAATGCGTGCTGGCCATTTTGCGAATGGTTGTGCCAATTACACATTTGGGCCCTATACACCCAAACCTGCTCCTGGCCTTCCTAAATACACTTTACAGAGACATAATAACAGATCACAAGAGGTTTTAGTTCGACCAGATTTGCCAGAATTATGTAATTGTTGTGGGATAATGTCAGCTTCCCACCGAAACCAACAATCGAGTTAGGGAAATGGTTTGCTGCCCCTGAACGCGTAACAATGAGTTCCTGTCCACTACTTTCCCCATTCCTGAGACAACGATAGAAGAAGGTTTGTTCAGATGGAGGTGGAAGGTATATGATATCGGGCACAACGAGCAGATGTCTCTGTTAAGTGTCATGAATGCTGCTTGTCGGACGATCACGCGATCATTTTGCCAGGGGCTGGTTGCACCAACACAAGGAGACCCCCACCCCCCCCCCCCCACCCCATCCCCGGGCAATCGCAGAAGGGACAAACATACAAGATGTGATGTTACGAAAATCTCTGCACCGACCAGGACGGTCCCAGAAGATGGAACTTGTGTGAGTGTTGCTACAAAACTAAATTGATGATAATACATACAAATTGTGCATAATCTTTTTTACTTCAGTTTGTACAGTTATTGACTTTTCCCAGTAAAACTGTTTACTATGTTGAAATCGTACTAAAGCTCTGGGTGATAACACGAATTAGCATTCAGCTAGACCACAACTGACATTCTAGGTATAGCACAGCTAAGCAGTAGAGTGTCACAACAAAAGTAGAAGGAAAACTGACATTTGTATATATAAACAAACATATTTCGAGGTTGACATGCCATGGTGGAAAACCATCGACAAACATTTTTGTCGCAGTACGATCACAAGATGACAACCAAAAAGCACCCTTTTCATTTTGGTGGCATTGGCAATTTAACTGATACAAATAACGTAGGTTGTTGAACATGAATTAAATGTTCTTGGTGAGTATGTACAAGACATACAATGGCATTTTGATGTCCATTAAGCAGTTTGTGACAATTGTCACTTACACTCAGAGAGATGTTAAGGACTGTTTATAAAAAAAATATGAGCCGCGAAGCAGATTGAGAAAAACTATAAGTGAAAGACAATATGTGGAATTTACTGGCGTCGGGCAAGTTGACGCCGCCTCTGAGAATTATTTTACTGAATCACCAAAGAATTCAGTACTTTCAAGTATGTACAGTACTATATATATATATATGATATATAGTTATATATAGTATATATATAGTTAGTACGTATATCGTCCTGATTAGTCCTGTTATGTGTAGGGTGAAAGAGGCAGCGTCACATGATTAACTCTTTCTACATATAATTAGCTATATTCATTTTGATCATAATCCTTGTAAACTCGAAATCTATTCTCAGTTAGGAAATATTTGATATTTACTAGTTTCTAATCCTGTATGAGCAGACCCCTAATTAATCTCTATTAGAAATATATTATAGTTTGACTAGTTTATATCCTTAGCAGAGCCCTAATCTAATCTCAGTATGGGTGTAAGCAGGCTTTCAGGGTCGACACTTTCACCTCACTTCTCTGTCGCGATGATACTTTTCGAGTACTAAAGACCGGTCTGCTTTTATCGAGTCTTGGTGGTAGTCGGGGCACAACTCGTCAGTGTCTCACCGTGTGTAAATCACCCTTTGCTGTTGGTGTGGCACTTTTTGTGCTTGTGTGACAACTGCCGGTCCATTACGCGCACTACTTACTGTTAATGACACCGGTTGAAGGACAAGTGACGACTGAAATAGGATAAATTTTACAGTGCGAATATCAACTAACTGGTAGTTGTGTATTTATGCTAGATGATTCAGAGACCAGAACCACGAGAGATATGGTTTAGATGTAGGAGTTCAGATGGTTAAGGAGACAGACACAGGATTATGTGGGTTCTAGATGTCAGAGTGCAGATGGGTAAGAGGGACAGAAGCGCACAGTGTATAGGTTTGTATCTACTGTACTTTACCAGAGCTCCTATGGGTCCTATGGAAATCATAAACGTTTTAACCAGAGTCGGTCCTTGGACAGCTAGCATTAAGCCAGGTCAGTCCTGGGAACACTACCTTTAAACCAGAGCTTCGTGATGGGTCCCTGGGAACACTACTCTTTAACCAGAGCTCTATGGGTCCTAGGGAACACGTACTTTAACCAGAGGCTCTATGGCCCTAAGGGAACACATCCTTTACCAGAGGTCTCTGGGTCGGATCTGATTTAGCGGCGAGCTAGGTCCTATGGAACACTACCTTTACCAGAGCTCTAAGTGGGTCCTGGGACACTACCTTTCAACCAGAAGCTTTTGGGTTCCTAGGGAACACTAGCCCTTTAAACCAAGAGCTTATGGGTCTAGGGAACACCTCCCCTTTTAACCGAGGCTCTATGCGGTCCATAGGAACATTCACGCTTTAAGCCAGAGCTCTATGGGTCTAGGGGAACACTACCTATTAACCAGAGCTCTAATGTCATAGGGAACACTAGCTTTAACCAGAGCTTGCTATGTGTATGAGATAGGAAACACTACATGTTAACCGAGAGCTCTAATGCTAATGGGAAACTACTTTAAACACCTCTATTGAAGGAACTCATTGAGTTATGGTTCCTAGGGAACACTACTGTTAACACCAGACGCTTGGAGTCCTAGGGAACACTACTTACAACCAGAGCTCTATGGGTTCCCTAGGAACACTACCTTTAAAGCCAGAGCTTCTATGGCTCCTAGGGAACACGTAAGCCTTTAACCAGAGCTCTATGGGCTCCTAGGAACACTACCTTGTAACAGAGCTCTATGGGTCTAGGGACATACTCTTAACCAGAACTCTATGGGTACCAGGAACACTACCTTTACCGAGCTCTTAATGGGTCCTAGGGAACGATACCATTTAACCAGACTCCTATGGGTCCTAGGGAACACTACCTTGAACCAGAGCTCTATGGTCCTTAGGGAACAGCTACCTTTAACCAGGAGCGTCCTATGCAATAATAGGGAACACTACAGTTAACCCAGAGCTCTATGGCTATAGGAAACCAACTACATATTAACAGAGCTCTATGGGGCCTAGGGAACACTACTTTAACCCAGAGCTCTATGAGGTCCTTAGAACCATCCCCTTTAACCAGAGCGTCTAGTGGGTCTAGGGACAACTACCTTTAACAAGAGTTCTATGCTCTAGGGACATTACCTTTAGACCAGGAACCACTACCTTTAACCAGGTTCTATGTCCTACAGGGAACACTACCTTTAACCAGAAGTTCTTATGGGTCTAGGGAAGCACTACCTTAACCAGGCTCTATTGGGATCCTAGGGAAATTACCTTTAACCAGGTTCTAGTGAGGCCCTAGGGAACACTACCTTTAACAGAGCTCATGGCGTTCCGTAGGGACACTTACCTTTAAAGACAGCAGCTCTTGGGCCCTAGTGAACGACTCCTGTTAACCAAGAGCTCTATGGGTCTAGGGCAAAACTACTTTAACCAGAGCTCTATGGTTCCTAGGGAACACTACCTTTCAACCAAGAGCTCTATGGGTCCTAGGGAACGCATTACCTTTAACCAGAGTCTATGGGCCCTAGGGGAACCACTACCTTTTAACAGAGCTCTATGGGTCTAGGAACACTACCTATTAACCAGAGCTCTCATGGGTCTAGGACACTACCTTTACTAGAGACTCTATGGGTCCTACGGGAACACACCTTTAACCAGAGCTCTATGGGTCATAGGGAACACTACCTTTACCAGGCTCTATGTTTGCCCTAGGGAACACTACCTTTACCAGACCATTCTATGGGCCCTAGGACACTTAATTTACCAGAGTCTATGTTGCCGAGGACACTACCTTTCAACGCAGAGCTCTATGTGCCCTACGGAACAGCTAGCTTAGCCACGAGCTCTATTGTGCCTAGGGAACACTACATTGACCAGGAGCTCTATGTGCCTGAGGAACACTCTTCAACCAGAGTCTAGTGCTAGGGAAACATACCTTTACCAGAGTCTATGTGGCCCTTAAAGAACACTC
>NW_019943590.1:11540-22041 GCF_002910315.2 Salvelinus sp. IW2-2015
ACCTTTAACCAGAGCTCTATGTGCCCTAGGGAACACTACCTTTAACCAGAGCTCTATGTGCCCTAGGGAACACTACCTTTAACCAGAGCTCTATGGGTCCTAGGGAACACTACCTTTAACCAGAGCTCTATGGGTCCTAGGGAACACTACCTTTAACCAGAGCTCTATGTGCCCTAGGGAACATTAGGGATTAGGTCACCGTCTGGGAAGCACCATGCAGCCTTTCTTATTTGGCTCCTATTGAGTTTCATGTAATCGCTGTGTTGCTTGAGCACGGCACGTACCGCATTCCAAATGAAACTAACAAAGAGTTTCCTTCTTGTGAAAGTTTTTTTATCAAGTCTCACCCCTGCAGCTAATTATAGCCCATAATAGCCTTGACAACCTCAAAGGGGGATTTCAGAGGTTTTGTTCCATTCTTGTTCAATTCTGTCAAGCTTCTCACCCAGGATTCAAATACTGAACAGTTACTAGAGAAAAACAATGTGAACAACTCCCTACTCTAACAAAATGTAACGACGGTGTGATTATGACTCAATATGCATACGTCAATTCATCCACAGTTCTGTGACTTGTCATCTGCTTCAATGTAGGAAATTAAAAAGAAATACTGTTAATTTAACAAGTGATGCCAATAAAGCATAATGAACTGATCGTGTGTGGGGGTTTCCTCTCTCTCTCTCTCTCTCTCCCATGCTGCTGCTGATAGACACACAGGGGGATAGATACAATAGATTGATTTATTCCTCAGAGAAGGACGTTCCACAGGCTCGTAGATTTACAGACACCAAATCAACAACTCATCACCCAGACATTGATATTACAGGGAGTTGTTGTGTTTTCATTTTACCTTTTATCTAACTGGGCAAGTCAGTAATGAACAAATTCTTATTTACAATGACGACCCACCCCAGCCAAACGACGCCGGGCCAATTGCGCACTGCCCTACGGGACTCCCAATCACAGCCGGATGTAATGCAGCCTGGATTTCAAACCAGGTACTGCAGTGACACCTCTTGCACTGAGTGGCGCGGTGTCTTAGACCACCGCGCCACTCAGGAGCCCATGTATGTACGATTTATAGACCAGGAAATACCTCATTCTGACTGTTAATCATTAACAGTCTAGGATGTCAAATAATACTGGTTTCCCCCAACCAGACACCACAAACCTTTATTAACTGTAACTAGATACATTTCCTGTTTGGTATTTCCCAGTTGCCTTCACACAGTTAGCCTGGTCCCAGATCTGTTGTCTCCTTCTGTAGCCTGGTCCTAGATCTGTTTCCTCCTTCTATAGCCTGGTCCCAGATCTGTTGTCTCCTTCTATAGCCTGGTCCCAGATCTGTTGTCTCCTTCTATAGCCTGGTCCCAGATCTGTTGTCTCATTACATAGAGTTGATCAGGCTGTTGATTGTGGCCTGTNACATAGAGTTGATCAGGCTGTTGATTGTGGCCTGTGGAATGTTGTCCCACTCCTCTTCAATGGCTGTGCCAAGTTGATGGATGTTGGCGGGAACTGGAACACACTGTTGTACACGTCGATTCAGAGCATCCCAAACATGCTCAATGAGTGACATGTCTRGTGAGAATGCAGGCCATGGAAGAACTGGGACATTTTCAGCTTCCAGGAATTGTGTCCAGATCCTTGTGACATGGAGCCGTGCATTATCATGCTGAAACATGAGGTGTTGGTGGCGGATGAATGGCGCGACAATTGGCCTCAGGATCTCGTCACGGTATCTTTGTGCATTGAAATTACCAGCGATAAAATGCAATTATCCGTAGCTTAAGCCGGCCCATACCATAACCCACCGCCACCATGGGGCACTCTGTTCACAACATTCACATCAGCAAACCGCTCGCCCACACAACGCCATATACGCTGTCCGCCATCTGTTCGATACAGTTGAACTGGGATTCATCCGTGATTCATCACACTTATCCTGCATGCCAGTGGCCATCGAAGGTAATGACGCAGAACTGCAGTCAGGTCAAGACTCTGGTGAGGACGACTAGCATGCAGATGAGCTTCCCTGAGACGGTTTCCGACAGTTAGTTAAGAAATTCTTCGGTTGTGCAAACTTACAGTTTCATCACCTGTCCAGGGTGGCTGGTCTCAGACGATCCCGCAGGTGAAGAAGCTGGATGTGGAGGTCCTGGGCTGGCGTGGTTACACGTGGTCTGCGGTTGTGAGGCTGGTTGGACGTACTGCCAAATTCTCTGAAATGATAAWGGAGGCGGCTTATGGTAGAGAAATTTACATTCAATTCTCTGGCAACAGCTCTGGTGGACATTCCTGCAGTCAGCATGCCAATTGCACGCTGCCTCAAAACTTGAGACATCTGTGGCATTGTGTTCTGTGACAAAACTGCACATTTTAGAGTGGCCTTTTATTGTCCCCCAGCACAAGGTGCACCTGTGTAATGATCATGCTGTTTAATCAGCTTCTTGATATGCCACACCTGTCAGGTGGATGGATTATCTTGGCAAAGGATAAATGCTCACTAACAGTGATGTAAACACATTTGTGCACAAAATTTGAGAGAAATAAGCTTTTTGTGCGTATGGAAAGTAGCACTTAACCAGAACCACCTCTGGTGACTCTCCAACCCCTAACCTTAATCTCTATCTCAAATCACATAACAATTGATGACAGAGACATAGTTTTAAACAATGTGGTGTGATTCTCTGTTAGGGAAACAGAATTCACACACATTAGTTTAAAACTCGTCTGTACTACATATATAACGATACAGCAACAGAGAGACATTATTGTCAAGTGAGTTTACTCTGGTAAAATTAAGGTTACAGCTCTGTCTGTCGTTGACATGGGGGGCTGAGTGTGCTTGCGTGACACCACATTTTGTTGACAGAGCCGTATTTTATCAGTCTTTCCGGCCTCTTAAAAAAAAACTCCATCAGAACTTGGCAGTGTCGAGTTACAGCAGAGTGAGGCTGGACGTTTGTGGTGACGCAGGAACCTATAAGGAAACAGTATTAGTTCCAAAGGAAAACGGTGAAGTAAAACGTTTTTTTGTAGAACAGGTGTGACAACAGCTGTTTTGTGTTGATAACGAAGTGTCGCTGGCTTTTCTCGTGTAAAGACAGGTAGCCTGTGTTACCTTTGTACATCCTTGTTCCTGGCTTTTGTACCAACCAATGGGAGAGCCTGTCAGACTTCACTGGAACAAAGGCAGCACACGCAACATACACACACACCTTCAAATGGACTGCACTGGAGACATCAACCTGCAGCCATACTCCACTTTGTATTCATTGTTTACCGCTACAGGGTTATTATGCTACTGCTACAGGGTATTATGTTACCCTGCCTACAGGGTTATTATGTTACTGCTACAGGGTTATTATGTTACTGCTACAGGGTTATTATTATTACAGTATTATGTTACTGCTACAGGGTTATTATGTTACTGCTACAGGTTATTATGTTACTGCGCTTACACAGGGTTATTTATGTTACCTGCTACAGGGTTATTATGTTACTGCTACAGGGTATAGGTATGCTACAGGTTATTATGTTACTGCGACAGGTTATTATGTTTACTGGTACAGGGTTATTATGTTACGTTGCTACAGGGTTATTAGTTATTACAGGTTATTGCTACGCTACAGGGTTTATTATGTACTGCTACAGGGTTATTATGTTACGCTACAGGGTTATTATCTATTGCTACAGGGTTATTATGTTACGCTACAGGTTATTATTTGTTACTGCTACCAGTGTTATTATGTTGACTGTCGTACAGGTTATGATGGTACTGTACAGGTATTATGTTACTGCTACAGGGTTATTATGTTACTGCTACAGGGTTATTATGTTACCGCTACAGGCTTTATGATGTTACTGTACAGGGTTATTATGTTACGCTACAGGGTTATTATGTTACTGCTTATATGTTACTGCTACAGGGTTATTATGTTACTGCTACATATGGGTTATTATGTTACTTTGCTACAGGGTTATTATTGTTACTGCTACAGGGTTATATGTTACTGCTAAGCAGGTTGATTATGTTACTGCTACAGGGTATTGATGCTACCGCCTACAGGGTTATTATGTTACTGCTACAGGGTTATTATGTTACTGCTACAGGGTTATTATGACTATTGTACATAGAGTTATTATGTACACGGTTAATGCTACAGGTTATTTGTTACTGCCTACAGGTTATTATGTTGCTTGTACAGGGTTATTATGTTACTGCTACAGAGTTATTATGTTACTGCTACAGCGGGTATTATGTTACTGCTACAGGGTTATTATGTTACAGCTACAGGTTATTATACTCTACAGGTATCTATTACAGTACAGTTGTTGTACTGCCGAGTAGCGTACAGGTTATTATGTTGACTGGTACAGGTTAAAAATAACTCACTGGATCAAAGGCATCACATATACTGGTCATTAATCAGTAAGAGTATCTACAGAAAAATTACATAAAACGAGTTGCCATAAACGTCTGCAATAGAATGTCATGTTTATGATAGTTTATACTGCTAAAACATTCAAATTCCTTTCAGTCCATCCTTGAATATGTGTATGTCTGTGTGTGGTGTGTGTGTGTTTGTGTGTTGTGTGTGTGTGTCGTGTGTGTGTGTGTGTGGTCGTGTGGTGCGGCGTGCGTGCGTGCGTGCGTGCGTGCGTGCGTGCGTGCGTGCGTGCCGTGCGTGGTGTGCGTGTGCGTGTGTGTGCGTGCGGCCACATGCAGCCTTGTCTAGAGGGGTCGGCCAAGGGAGCGCCTTAAGATGTCAGCTGGTTGTTCTGGACTGAACACTATGTCAGGGAGGTCAGGGCCTCAGGGGCCTGGAGGGCCCTATGTCTCTGTCAGGAGAATACGTGTGTGTCCTGTGTGACTCAGTTGGTAGAGCATAGTGCTTGCAACGCCAGGGTTGCGGGTTCATTCCCACAGGGACCAGTCTGAACACGTATGCTCTGGATAACAACGTCTCCTAAATGACTCGCCCTATCTCAGCCAATCTCAGCCCTATCCAGCCCTATCTCAGCCCTATCTCAGCCCTATCTCAGCCCTATCCCAGCCTATCTCAGCCCTATCTCCAGCCCTATCTCAGCCCTATCCCAGCCCTATCCAGCCCTACCACCCAGCCCTATCCCCAGCCCTATCTCAGCCCTATCTCGGCCTATTCCAGCCCTATCTCCCAGCGCCTATCCCAGCCCTATCTCAGCCCTATTCTCAGCCCTATCTCAGCCCTATCCAGCCCTATCCCAGCCCTATCTGAGCCATATCTCAGCCATATCTCAGTCATATCTCAGCCCTATCCAGCCCTAATCCCAGCCCGTATCTCAGCCATATCCCAGCCCTATCCCCAGCCCCTATCTCAGCCATATCCCAGCCCTACTCTCAGCCCTATCCAGCCGCCCTATCTCAGCCCTATCTCAGCCCCTATCTGAGCCATATCTCACCAATCTCAGTCATATCTCAGCCCTATCCAGCCTATCCAGCCCTATCCCAGCCCTATCTGAGTCATATCTCAGCTATATCCCAGCTATATCTTAGCCAAGCCCAGCCACATCTTAGTTTGATCATCCTGTTGTAGTAGGAATTAGGAGTGTATTCAAGGTTTATCAAGGTGGTAACATTTTACTTGACTTCCAGCGTCATAACACGTCATAACACGTCATAACACGTCATAACCATGTCATAATATGTCATAACGGCCGACATAACTTGTCATAACCATGTCATAATATGGTCATAACACGGTCATGAAACATATCGTACATTTAGACCTGTTGTGACATATAGTGTGTTATGTTACGGCTGGTTATGACACCTACATAAGAGTGTGAAAAACCCACATTTATTCAAATTMGTTTTTTTTCCCGCCAAGAAGTTTCCTTCCGTTTTAAAGTTTGTTTCTTAAGTCCTTTGTTCATGTTGTAATATACCGGTCACGACAGTGTTATTACACGTTATGTCAGCTGCTATGACACAGTATGACATGGCTATGATCGTGTCATAAAGACYTATGATGCTGGGTGTCAAGTAAAGTGTTACCAAAAAGGCTTCTAAAGTTTGTAATTTCCACGTAAAAAYTCCAGACTCGATTTGATCTAATGAAAAAGGTATCAACCTGCTAAAAAAAAGGAATAAAAGTCATAATAATTCRCATTTCCTGTTGCTGTGAGAAACCGGGTCAAATTAAGATACGGCATTTGTATTCAACAACCTGTTCCACTTTACTAATGTGTCATTATAGTTCAGCAGGCCTTACAGCCTCATTATAGTTCAGCAGGCCTCAGCCTCATTATAGTTCAGCACCGCCTCCCACAGGCCTCCATTATAGATTTCAGCACGCGCCTTTATCAGCAGCCTCATTTATAGTTCAGCAGACCTCAGCCTCATTGTAGTTCAGCAGCCTCAGCCTCATTTAAGTTCAGCAGGCTACAGCCTCCATTATAGTTCAGCAGGCCTCGAGCCTCATTATAGTTCAGCAGACCTCAGCCTCATTTAGTTCAGCAGGCCTCAGCCTCATTATAGTTCAGCAGGCCTCAGCCTCATTATAGTTCAGCAGCTCAGCCTCATTATAGTTCAGCAGGCCTCAGCTCATTATAGTTCAGCAGGCCTTACAGCCTCATTAATAGTTCAGCAGGCCTCCAGCCTCATTATAGTTCAGCAGGCTCAGCCTCATTTATAGTTCAGCAGGCCTCAGCCTCATTATAGTCAGCAGGCCTCAGCTTCATTATAGTTCAGCAGGCCTTACAGCCTCTTATAGTTCAGCAGGCCTCAGCTCATTATAGTTCAGCAGGCCTCAGCCTCATTATAGTTCAGCAGGCCTCACAGCCTCATTATAGTTCAGCAGGCCTCAGCTCATTATAGTTCAGCAGGCCTCAGCCTCATTATAGTTCAGCAGCCTCAGCCTCATGTAGTCAGCAGCCTCAGCCTCATCTATAGTTCAGCAGCCTCACAGCCTCATTATAGTTCAAACAGGCCTTACAGCCTCATTATAGTCTCAGCAGACCTCAGCCTCATTGTAGTTCAGCAGCTCAGCCTCATTATAGTTCAGCAGGCCTCAGCTTCATATAAGTTCAGCAGACCTCAGCCTCATTATAGTCAGCAGCGTTCACGCTCATTATAGTTCAGCACGGCCTCAGCCTCATTATAGTTCAGCAGCCTTACAGCCTCAGTATAGTTCAGCAGGCCTCAGCCTCATTAATAGTTCACGCAGGCCTCAGCCTCATTTATAGTTCAGCAGGCCTCAAGCCTCATTATAGTCTCAACAGGCCTTCACAGCCCTCATTATAGTTCAGCAGGCCTTACAGCCTCATTATAGTTCACAGCCTCAGCTCTTATAGTCAGCAGGCCTCAGCCTCATTATAGTTACAGCAGCTCAGCCTCATTATAGTTCCAGCAGACCTCAGCCTTCATTTTAGTTCAGCAGGCCTCAGGCCTCATTATAGTTTCAGTCAAGGCCTCAGCTCATTATAGTTCAGCAGGCCTTACAGCACATCATTATAGTTCAGCAGGCCTCAGCTCATTATAGTTCAGCAGGGCTCAGCTCATTATAGTTCAGCAGGCCTCTCAGCTCATTATAGTTCAGCAGACCTCAGCCTCATTTAGTTCAGCAGCCTCAGCCTCATTATAGTCAGCAGCCTGCAGCCTTCATTATAGTTCAGCAGGGCCTGACAGCCTCATTATAGTCAGCAGGCTCAGCTCATTATAGTTACAGCAGGCCTCAGGCCTCATTATAGTTCAGCAGGCCTCAGCCTCATTATTAGTTCAGCAGGCCTCAGCCTCATTATAGTTCAGCAGCCTTACAGCCTTCATTATAGTTCAGCAGGCCTCAGCTCATTAATAGTGCAGCAGGCCTTACAGCCTCATGTATAGTTCAGCAGACCTCAGCCTCATTTAGTTCAGCAGCCTCAGCCTCATTATAGTTCAGCAGGCCTACAGCCTCATTATAGTTCAGCAGGCCTCAGCCTTCATATAGTTCAGCAGGCCTCAGCCTCATTATAGTTCAGCAGGCCTCAGCCTCATTATAGTTCGGCAGCCTCAGCTTCATATAGTTCAGCAGCGCCTTACAGCCTCCATTATAGTTCAGCACGGGCCTCAGCCTCATTATAGTCAGCAGGCCCTCAGCTTATTAAGTTCAGCAGGCTCAGCCTCATTATAGTTCAGCAGGCCTCAGCTTCTATGTTCAGGCAGGCCCAGCCTCATTGTGTTCAGCAGGCCTCAGCTCATTATAGTCAAGCAGCCTCAGCCTCATTATAGTTTCAGGGCACGGCCTCAGCCTCATTATAGTTCAGCAGCGCCTCAGCCTCATTGACTCAACCACCACACAGACCTTAGCCAGCCCAGTGCCTCAGCCTCATTATAGTTCACAGGCCTCCAGCTTTCAAATTATAGTTCCAACAGGCCTTAACAGCCTCATTATAGTTTCAGAGGACCTCAGCCTTCATTGTAGCTTTCAGCAAGGCCTCAGCCTCATTATTAGTTCAGCAGGCCTCAGCTTCATACTAGCTTTTCAGCCAGACCTCAGCCTCATTATAGTTCAGCAGGTCTCAGGCCTCCATTATAGCTCTTCAGCAGCCTCAGCCTCACTTATCAGTTCAGCAGGCCTCAGCCTCATTACCTAGTTCAGCACGGCCTCCAGCCTCATTACTAGTTCAGCCAGGCCTCACAGCCTCCATTATAGTTCAGCCAGGCCTTGAACAGCCCTCATTATAGTTCAGCAGCCCTCCAACCCTCATATAAGTTCAGCAGGCCTCAACCCTCCATGTTTCCATAAATTAGGGTTTCCACTAAATTACCCTGGATGTCACGTTCGTCGTAATGAATCGGACCAAGGCACAGCGTGGTATACGTACATTCTTTATTATATTAAGAATGAACACTGAACAAACTAACCAAAAATAACAAAACGACACGTGAAGCTATACAAATTAGTGCTGACAGGCAACTACACATAGGCAAGAACCCACAAACACCAAAGGGGAAATGGCTACCTAAATATGATCCCCAATCAGAGACAACGATAAACAGCTRCCTCTGATTGGGAACCATATCAGGCCACCATAAACATATAAATACCTAGACCTACAAAACCSCTAGACAATACAAAAACTAGCATACCCACCCTCGTCACATCCTGACCTGACCGAAATAATAAAGAAAACAGAGATATCTGAGGTCAGAGCGTGACACTGGATGAACAAAAGAAGACAGCTTCAAGAAAGTACAAACTGATCAACGACGTCAAAGACTGAAAGAAGTAAAATAGTTTTTAAAAAATAAAAAATTTAACTTCACGTGTCACAGACCGAAGATACACTCCGTTACTCTGAAACACTAATGGTGGTGACAAATTGTGTGAAACTCTTGTGTTTCCTGGTTGAATACAGGAACGTTTTGTATTGTCTGTCTGCCTTGTAATAATGGAGCGGTTTCATAGATCTTGCAATCACAAAATAAAAAGTTTGTTTGTCAAGACCGGGGTCAATGTTCTTTGAGATAATGCCGTTCAGCAAACTGTAATAGTCCATCTGATCATTTGAATCCTACTAAAGGTCCGTTTCTCTTGTCTCAGCATTCGACTATGGGTTCCTTTTCTGTGAGAMGTTTTTGTTGGAAAATGTAAAATCACCACATTACTATTGTTATAATGCTTCGAGAAGAAACACGAGGATATACTTTTACAGTTTCAACACCAGTTCTGACCTCTGACCTTTACACACACACACGCCACTACCTCTGTGTGGTGTTTACAGGCTGGCTGACCCTGGGACAGAGGACAGAGAAGAGATAGAGGTGGTGAGAGAGGGGAGAGTCACGTGATCATTCCTCCTAGGGCCCTGAACTTCAAGGACTAATAGATAACAGGACCTTGATGAGAATCCTAACCTTTGATTTTTCAACGTTTATTTAACTAGGCAAGTCAGTTAAGAACACATTCTTATTTWCAATGACAGCSTACTRSRGCYSYAGTASGCTGTCATTGWAAATAAGAATGTGTTCTTAACTGACTTGCCTAGTTAAATAAACGTTGAAAAATCAAAGGTTAGGATTCTCATCAAGGTCCTGTTATCTATTAGTCCTTGAARTTCAGGGYCCTAGRAGGAATGATCACGTGACTCTCCCCTCTCTCACCTTGAAACTGTAAAAGTATATCCTCGTGCCTTGTTCAGGGGGCAGAACGACAGATTTTACCTTGTCAGCTCGGGGATTTGATCCAGCAACCTTTTGGTTACTGTCCCAACGCTCTAACCACTAGGCTACCCTGCCACCCCAAAGTGAACTCACTGTTACAGTCAGATAATAATGAGTTCACTAGTTACAGTCAGTTATAAATTAGTTCACTGTTACAGTCAGATAATAATTAGTTCACTAGTTACAGTCAGTTAGCACACACCCCATATTGAGTTATTATGACAGATCATTTCAGTAGAGAGGCAAGGTTTCAGTATCAGTGACTAAGCACTCTTCTGGAGGGTAATGAAGACCATCGTGCCCTACACTCAG
>NW_019943590.1:26551-65053 GCF_002910315.2 Salvelinus sp. IW2-2015
AGAGAAGATCTCCAAGAAGAGTGCTGTCCCCCTGGTGTAGGGCACGAGGTGGTCTTCATTACCCTCCAGAAGAAGTGCTGTCCACACCTGAGTGTAGGCACGATGGTCTTCATTACCCTCCAGAAGAGTGCTGTCCACCTGAGTGTAGGTGTCGATGGTCTTTCATTACCGGCTCTCAGAAGGTGGCTTCGCACTTTGTCCTGTAGTTCATTCAAGGTAATTGGAGAATCCAGTGGGTTCTGGTAGTCTTTAATAGTTGATTCTAAGATTTGTATTTGATCATGTATATGTTTTTGCTGTTTGTTATTTGTTATAGAGCCAACAAGATTGGAGAAGTGGTTTACCCATACATCTCCATTTTGGATAGATAACTCTTCGTGTTGTTGTTTGTTTAGGGTTTTCCAATTTTCCCAGAAGTGGTTMGAGTCTATGGATTCTTCAATTACATTGAGCTGATTTCTGACGTGCTGTTCCTTCTTTTTCCGTAGTGCATTTCTGTATTGTTTTAGTGATTCACCATAGTGAAGGCGTAGACTCTGGTTTTCCGGGTCTCTATGTTTTTGGTTGGACAGGTTTCTCAATTTCTTTCTTAGATTTTTGCATTCTTCATCAAACCATTTGTCAGTGTTGTTCATTTTCTTAGGTTTTCTATTTGAGATTTTTAGATTTGATAGGGAAGCTGAGAGATCAAATATACTGTTAAGATTTTCTACTGCCAAGTTTACACCTTCACTATTACAGTGGAACGTTTTGTCCAGGAAGTTGTCTAAAAGGGATTGAATTTGTTGTTGCCTAATTGTTTTTTGGTAGGTTTCCACACTACATTCCTTCCATCTATAGCATTTCTTAATATTACTAATTTCCTTTGGCTTTGATGACTCATGATTGAATGTGTGTGTGTGTGTGTTTAACGTTGACCAAACTAAAGCAAACCCTGACAGGCATCAGTTGTGGAGGTGGAGCCTATATCAGTCAAGGTTGTTGTGTAGGTAGGTAGTCTCTCTCTTTCTCCCACTGTCTCTCTCTCTCTCCTCTTATCTCTCTGTCTCTTTCTCTTTGTCGCTCTCTGTCTGTCCTTCTCCCTTTCTCTCTCTCTGTTTGGCACATGTTCCTGGTCCACATCAGTGGCGGCTGGTGGGAGGAGCTATTGTGCTCATTGTAATGGCTGGAATGGAATCGATGGAATGGAGTCAAATGTGGTTTCCATATGTTTGATGTGTTTGATACTGTTCCATTTATTCCGTTCCAGATATTACAATGAGCCTATCCTCCTATTGCTCCTTTCACCAGCCTCCACATGTCCTAACCCAGGGCTCTTTGACTAGCCTGCCCTGTTGGCTCCACCTGTAAATGAATGACCTTTACAATAAGATTAGCATGGAGCCGCATTTGCCTGTTGGCTACAGTTCATTGATCTCACTGATCTGTTAGGAATTAATTCTGAGAGAGAGAGAGAGAGCGAGAGAGAGAGAGAGAGAGAGAGAGAGAGGAGAGAGAGAGAGAGAGAGAGGAGAGAGTTTGTTTAATGTTGACCAAACCAAAGCAAACTATGACAGGAATCAGTTGTGGAGGTGGAGCCTATATCAGTCAAGGTTGTTGTGTAGGCAGATCGTGCTCCAACCACCCAGTGTGTATTAACTGGTCAGGTAGGTCATCTCAGACCGACCTGACATACAACAGGTATTTGTAACAACCTTACAGTGAAATGCTTACTTACAACCCCTTAACCAACAATGCAGTTTTAAGAAAAATAAGTTTAAGTAAAAAATAGATAAGTAAAATATAATATAATATACAGTTTAAGTCGGAAGTTTACACTACACTTAGGTTGGTGTCATTAAAACTCGTTTTTCAACCACTCCACAAAACTTCTTGTTAACAAACTATAGCTTTGGCAAGTCGGTTAGGACATCTACTTTGTGCATGACACAATATTTTTCCACAATTGTTTACAGACAGATTATTTCACTTATAATTCACTGTATCACATCCAGTGGGATCAGAAGTTTACATACAAATACGTTGACTGTGCCTTTAAACAGCTTGGAAAAAGTCCTGAAAATGATGTCATGGCTTTAAGAGCTTTTGATAGGCTAATTGACATAATTTGAGTCAATTGGAGGTGTACCTGTGGATGTATTTCAAGGCCTACCTTCCACTCAGTGTCTCTTTGCTTGACATTATTTGAAAATCAAAAGAAAAATCACCAAGACATACAGAAAAAAAATCTGTCTGGTCTGGTTCATCCTTGGGAGCAATTTCCAAACACCTGAAGGTACCACGTTCATCTGTACAAACAATAGTACCAAGTTAAACATCATGGGACCACGCAGCCGTCATAACGACTCAGGAAGGAGACGCCGTTCTGCTCCTAGAGATGAACGTACTTCGGTGCGAAAAGTGAATATCAATCCAGAACAACTCAGAGAGACCTTGGTGAAGATGCTGAGGAAAGCGGTACAAAAGTATCTATATCCCAGTAAAAATGAGTCCTATATCGACATAACCTGAAAGGCCGCTCAGCAAGGAAGAAAGCCACTGCTCGAAACGCCATAAAAAGCCAGATACGGTTTTGCAACTGCACATGGGGACAAAGATTGTACTTTTTGGAGAAATGTCCTCTGGTCTGATGAACAGAAAAATAGAAACTGTTTGGCATAATGTTTGAGAGGGAAGTCTTGGCATCTCTACTCATTCAATGGACTAGTTTGAGTGGGTAAGCTGAGACGAGTGAGAAGGAAAGTCAGGGGGAAGGTGCATCTGCAACAGCAAGAAGTCCAACCCGTCATATCACAACACTCAAACTGAAATCACAGTGTGTGTATTATTATACGAACCCACCCAGGTAGCAACCCTAAATGCGTAAACATGGGCACCCTCATATGATATTATCGCGACAAACTTACACCTCTGCTGTTTTCAATCCAGGACCGCCTGGGATCACTGCCTCATTGCCTGCATCCACGGTCAAACGACCACCATCATTACTGTCAAACGCTCCTAAAACAGCAGGCCTTTCCTTTTTTTGTTTTTCTTCCTTTAAAAATGTTGGACCCCTTTCTTCCCCAATTTTCGTGGTATCCAATTGCTAGTAATACTATCTTGTCCCTCACTCACAACTCCGTCCGGGCTCGGGAGAGACGAAGGTCGAAAGCCATGCGTCCTCCGAAACACAACCCAGACCAAGCCCGCGACTGCTTCTTACACAGCGCGTCTCCAACCCGGAAGCCAGCCGCACCAATGTGTCGGAGGAAACACCGTGCACCTGGCCCCCTTGGTTAGCGCGCACTGCGCCCGGCCCGCCACAGGAGTCGCTGGTGCGCGATGAGACAAGGATATCCCTACCGGCCAAACCCTCCCTAACCCGGACAACGCTAGGCCAATTGTGCGTCACCCCACGGACCTCCCGGTCACAGCCGGCTGCGACAGAGCCTGGGCGCGAACCCAGAGTCTCTGGTGGCGCAGCTAGCGCTGCAGTGCCCTAGACCACTGCGCCACCCGGGAGGCCCTCAAGCAGGCCTTTTTAATCAACCTGGCCTGGGTATCCTGGAAGGATACTGACCTCATCTCGCCAGTAGAGGATGCCTGGTCGTTCTTTAAAAGTAATTCCCTCACCATCTTAAATAAGCATGCCCCTTTCATAAAATGTAGAACTAAGAACAGATATATCCCTTGGTTCACTCCAGACCTGACTGCTCTCGAGCAGCACAAAAACATCCTGTGGCGGACTGCACGAGCATCGAATAGTCGCAGCGATATGCATCTTTTCAGGGAAGTCAGGAACCAATATACGCAGTCAGTTAGGAAAGTAAAGGCTAGCTTTTCAAACAGATATTTGCATCCTGTAGCTCTAACTCCAAAAAGTTTTGGGAGGCTGTAAAGTCCATGGAGAATAAGAGCACCTCCTCCCAGCTGCCCACTGCACTGAGGCTAGGAAACACTGTCACCACCGATAAATCCACGATAATCGAGAATATCAATAAGCATTTCTCTACGGCTGGCCATGTTTTCCTCCTGGCTACACCAACCCTGGCCAACAGCTCCGCACCCCCCGCAGCTACTTGCCCAAGCCTCCCCAGCTTCTCCTTCACCCAAATCCAGATAGCAGATGTTCTGAAAGAGCTGCAAAACCTGGACCATACAAATCAGCTGGGCTAGACAATCTGGACCCTCTCTTTCTAAAATGATCCACCACCATTGTTGCAACCCCTATTACCAGTCTGTTCAACCTCTTTCGTATCGTCCGAGATACCTAAAGATTGGAAAGCTGCCGCGGTCATCCCCCTCTTCAAAGGGGAGACACTCTACACCCAAACTGTTACAGACCTATATCCATCCTGCCCTGCCTTTCTAAAGTCTTCGAAAGCCAAGTCAACAAACAGATAACTGACCATTTCGAATCGCACCGTACCTTCTCTGCTGTGTACTCCGGTTTCCAAGCTGGTCACGGGTGCACCACAGCCACGCTCAAGGTACTAAACGATATCATAACCGCCATCAATAAAAGACAGTACTGTGCAGCCGTCTTCTTCGACCTTGCCAAGGCTTTCGACTCTGTCAATAACCGTATTCTTATCGGCAGACTCAACAGCCTTGGTTTCTCAAATGACTGCCTCGCCTTGTTCACCAACTACTTCTCAGATAGAGTTCAGTGTGTCAAATCTGAGGGCCTGTTGTCCGGACCTCTGGCAGTCTATATGGGGGTACCACACGGTTCAATTCTCGGGCCGACTCTCTTCTCTGTATATATCAACGATGTCACTCTTGCTGCTGGTGATTCCTTGATTCACCTCCACAAGGACAACACCATTCTGTATACATCTGGCCCTTCTTTGGACACTGTGTTATCAAACCTCCAAACGAGATTCAATGCCATACAACACTCCTTCCGTGGCCTCCGACTGCTCTTAAACGCTAGTCAAACTAAATGCATGCTTTTCAACCGATCGCTGCCCGCACCCGCCCACCCGACTAGCATCACTACTCTGGACTCTTCTGACTTAGAATATGTGGACAACTACAAATACCTAGGTGTCTGGCTAGACTGTAAACTCTCCTTCCAGACTCATATTCAACATCTCCAATCCAAAATTAAATCTAGAATTGGCTTCCTATTTCGCAACATAGCCTCCTTCACTCATGCTGCCAAACATACCCTCGTAAAACTGACTATCCTACCAATCCTCGACTTCGGCCATGTAATTTACAAAATAGCCTCCAACACTCTACTCAGTAAACTGGATGCAGTCTATCACAGTGCCATCCGTTTTGTCACCAAAGCCCCATATACCACCCACCACTGCAACCTGTATGCTCTCAGCGGCTGGCCCTCGCTACATATTCTTTGCTAGACCCACTGGCTCCAGGTCATCTATAAGTCTTTGCTAGGTAAAGTTCCGTCTTATCTCAGCTCACTGGTCACGATAACAACACCTACCCATATCACGCGCTCCAGCAGGTATATCTCACCAAAGCCAACACCTCCTTTGGCCGCCTTTCCTTTCCAGTTCTCTGCTGCCAATGACTGGAACGAATTGCAAAAATCGCTGAAGTTGGAGACTTATATTTCCCTCACTAATTTTAAACATCAGCTATCTGAGCAGCTAACTGATCGCTGCAGCTGTACACAGCCCATCTGTAAATACCCCATCCAATCTACCTACCTCATCCCCATATTGTTTTTATTTACTTTTTTTGCTCTTTTGCACACCAGCATTTCTACTTGCCCATCATCATCTGCACATCAATCACTCCAGTGTTAATTTGCTAAATTGTAATTACTTCGCTACTATGGCTTATTTATTGCCTTACCACCTCATGCCATTTGCACACACAGTATATAGATTTTTCTATTGTCTTATTGTCTGTATGTTTGTTTATTCCATGTGTAACTCTGTGTTGTTTGTGTCGAACTGCTTTGCTTTATCTTGGCCAGGTCGCAGTTGTAAATGAGAACTTGTTCTCAACTGGCCTACCTGGTTAAATAAAGGTGAAAAAAAAAATATATATTTTTTTAAATCGATAGAGAAAGAAAGAGATAAAATATGTCATTTGAAATGTCTCTATTCCTTTGGAACTTTTGTGAGTAATGTTTACTATTCATTTTTTATTTCACTTTTGTTTATTATCTACTTCACTTGCTTTCGCAATGTTAACATATGTTTCCCATGCCAATAAAGCCCTTTAAATTGAATTGAGAGAGAGACTCAAATATCACATTTGGTCACGTTCGCGTGGGTCAAAACAAAAAACACCCTAATGATTGGTTGACAATAGATCCTCCCACAGTGCAGACGATGGCTGCAGGAGGAAGTTAGTGAAGTGAAGAGCAACTGCAGAAACTTCCAGTCGATGGCAGTCAAAACTTCCCGACCCACGATCACGTGATTTACGTCCAGTTTAGACAGTCTACACGTAGGCGCAAGTCTGACCATTTTTTTATTCCCATAATGCAACAAACTTTGAAAGTCACCGATTTGACAAAAGCGATCCGCTCGAACACGCCCGTAGTCTTCGGAGCTGCTTGTGGCAACGTCTTTTCAGTGACCTTTAACCTATGGGCTACCAGACCCTGGCTTAGGGACGGCTTCGATCTCCACCGACTCGGGGAGATCTGATTTTAGTTGTCCCCCGACGATGAAATCGGGGACTGTGGATATGTCTCCGTTCGTACGCTAGTCACACGCGATATCAGCATTGGACTGATTTGTGCCAGAGCCAGGCTAAACAAAAGGCTTTATAGTCACTCATCCTCATAAACAAATCTCGTGTGTGCTTGCCAGCTAATCAACAGTGTCTTGATTTAACTAGGAACATAAACGCTTCCATTGATCAGAGTTGCGATGTGGAAAATTGATTAAAATAGAGATTAATTTTACTCTAATTTTGCTCAACTGTGACACGTGACCAAATACTTACAAAAAGAGAAGTGTTGTTACAGTGTAATTAATCATTTATGACTCAAGTTCAAAAGGAATATTCTTAACTTCCTGCTGGTCATTCACAGCGGAATCTCAGAACCCTGGAAACTGCCACAAGACCACGTGATCATTTATAATGGTTACTGTCGGAACCTTCTGGGACGATCATTTTATAATGTGTACTGTCGGAACCTTCTGGACGATCATTACTAATGTGAACTGTAGAAACCTTCTGGGACGATCATTTATAATGTGAACTGGAAAAACCTTCTGGGACGATCATTTATAATGTGTACTGTAAAGACCTTCTGGGACGATCATTTATAATGTGTACTGTAAAAACCTTCTGGGACGATCATTACTAATGTGAACTGTAGAAACCTTCTGGGACGATCATTTATAATGTGAACTGTAAAAACCTTCTGGGACGATCATTTATAATGTGTACTGTAAAAACCTTCTGGGACATCTTTATAATGTGTACTGTAGAAGCCTTCTGGGACGATCATATATAATGTTACTGTAAAACTTCTGGGATGATCATTTATAATGTGTACTGTTAGGAACCTTCTGGGACGATCATTTATAATGTGTACTGAAAAACCTTCTGGGACGATCATTTATAATGTGTACTGTTAAAAACCTTCTGGGATGATCCATTTATAATGTTACTGTAGAAAACCTTCTTGGGACGATCATTTATAAATGGTACTGTAAAAAACCTTCTGGGACGATCATTTATAATGTTGTACTGTAGAACCTTCTGGGACGATCATTTATAATGTGTACTGTAAAAAACCTTCTGGGAACGATCATTTATAATGTGTAAACTGTAAAAACCTTCTGGGATGATCATTTATAATGTGTACTGGAGGAACCTTCTGGGACGATCATTTAATGTGTTACTGTAAAAACCTTCTGGGACGATATTATTAATGTGTACTGTAAAAAACCTTCTGCGACGATCATTTATAATGTGTACTGTAAAGACCTTCTGGGACGATCATTTATAATGTGTACTGTAAAACCTTCTGGACGATCATACTAATGTGAACTGTTAGAAACCTTCTGGACGATCATTATAATGTGAACTGTAAAATCTTCTGGCGAATCATTTATAATGTGTACTGTTAAAAACCTTCTGGGACGATCATTTATAATGTGTACTGTAGAAGCCTCTCGGACGATTGCATTTATAATGTGTACTGTAAAAACCTTCTGGGATTTCATTAATGCTGTACTGTGAATTTGAGATCATTTATAATGTGTACTGTAAAACCTTCTGGCGATCATTTTAATGTTCTAAAACCTTCTATGATCATTATAAGTGTTACTGTAAGGAAACCTTCTGGACGATTCAATTTATAATGTTGTACTGTAAAAACCTTCTGGGGAACGATCATTTATAATGTGTTACTGTAGGAACCTTCTGGACGATCATTATAATGTGTACTGTAAAAACCTTCTGGGAACGGATCATTTATAATGTGTACTGTAAAAACCTTCTGGGATTGTCATTTATAATGTGTACTGTAGGAACCTTCTGGGACGATCATTATATAATGTGTACTGTAAAAACCTTCTGGGACGATTCATTTATAATTGTGTACTGTAAAAACCTTCTGGACGATCATTTATAATGTGTTACTGTAGGAACCTTTCTGGACGATCACTTTATAATGTGTACTGTAAAAAACCTTCTGGGACGATCATTGTATAATGTGTACTGTAAAAACCTTCTGGGACGATCATTTATAATGTGTTACTGTAGGAACCTTCTGGGACGATCATTTATAATGTGTACTGTAAAAACCTTCTGACGATCATTTATAATGTGTACTGTAGGAACCTTCTGGGACGATCATTTATAATGTTGTACTGTAAAAACCTTCTGGGGTCCATCTTCAGATGCAACTATAAACGTCACACTACGGGCCGGTTTCCTGGATACAGATTTAAACCTTAAGTGTTGGATTCTGGGTTAAACTTGGAACATGCTATCCTAGAGGCATGATAGATCAGAAGTAAGACTATAGTTATCTGAGTGTTGATAAGAGACTGGGTTTTACATCTCAGAAGTGTTAATGGTTATCTGTAGAGCCAGATGGCCTTTGGAATGTGCTGGGTGGATGGGAGGAAGTCACAGGGTTGCGAGAGGGGATACGGGGGGAGGTCTTTGGGTTGGGCATCAAGGGGAGGTTGTGGAATGTGCTGGGTGGATGGGAGGAAGTCACAGGTTGCTAGAAGGGATACGGGGGGAGGTCTTTGGGTTAGGCATCAAGGGGAGGTTGGAATGTGCTGGGTGGATGGGAGAAGTCACAGGGTTGCTAGAGGGGATACGGGTGGAGGTTCTTTGGGTTAGGCATCAAGGGGAGGTTGGAATGTGCTGGGTGGATGGGAGGAAGTCACAGGGTTGCTAGAGGGGATACGGGGGGAGGTCTTTGGGTTAAGCATCAAGGAGAGGTTGAGGTCAGGTCAGATCCCCTTAAGGGAGAAATAATGTTTATTACCCCATCACTTCCTCTTCCTGTCGAACAATAAAAGATGGAAAGAAGGTGGAGTGTATAATAAAATGCAAATTAATAACTTAAAAATCATACAATTTGATTTTCTAGATTTTTGTTTTAGATTCCGTCTCTCACAGTTGAAGTGTACCTATGATAAAAAATTACAGACGTCTACATGCTTTGTAAGTAGGAAAACCTGTAAAATCGGCAGTGTATCAAATACTTGTTCTCCCCACTGTACATACACACACTAGTGGTGGTGGAAACATGTTTTGTCTGAATGCAGCTGTATCGACCCTCTGGGAAGAATTCAACTAAGAATCATTGTCAACGGAGAATCTCATATAGCTCCCTAAGGCTGCATTTACACAGCTAGCCCAATTCTGTAGTTTATTTTACACACATTTTTCTTTTGACCAATCACATCAGATCTTTTTCAGAGCTGATCTGATTGGTCAAAAGAGCAATTAGTGTAAAAAAAATACAAAATAAACATCAGAATTGGGCTGCCTGTGTAAATGCTACAATAGCTGTGTCTGGGAAACCAGCCCTTAAGAGTTATAAACTCCTTATTGGGTTAGTACTTCAAACCAGAGGACTCGAGTGTCTTTCACGGCAAGAGACGTGACCATAACACAAACATTCCTACTTATTTTACTCAAATGTATTCAAACCATAATAGACCAGCGGTATTCAACTCTGACCCTACGAGGGACGGAGCCTGCTGGTTTTCTGTTCTACCTGATAATTAAATTGCACCCACCTGTTGTCCCCAGGTCTAAATCAGTCCCTGAATAGAGGGGAACAATGGAGGGGGAAAAATGCAGTGGAACTGGTTTCTTGGTCCTGAGTTGAGTTTGAGGAATATAGACGATCTATTCAGTACACTACTTTTAACCAGAGCACGATGGGCCCTGGTCTACGGTAGTGGGCCCTGGTCTACGGTAGTGGGCCCTGGTCTACGGTAGCGGGCCCTGGTCTACGGTAGCGGGCCCTAGTCTACGGTAGTGGGCCCTAGTCTACGGTAGTGGGCCCTAGTCTACAGTAGTGGGCCATGGTCTACGGTAGTGGGCCCTGGTCTACGGTAGTGGGCCCTGGTCTACGGTAGGGGTACCTGGTCTACAGTAGTGGTACCTGGTCTACAGTAGTGATCCGTGTTGCTGACGAAACTCAGAGGATGACTTCCAGAGCGTGGCGAGGTGATCAATAAACCCATCAACTACAGCACACACTTCTGACTTGAATGATGCAATTCATGTTACACATTCAAATAAAACAAACATGAAATTCAAAATTAAACAAATTCCCCGTGTCGTTTTACAAGATAACAGTTAAATATTTAATTTGGGAGGTATTCCATTTGTTACATAAATCAAGCTTTGAAAATTAGACAAACAAATGCACATTACAGATAATTAGGCACGCCTTTCCATTCTTTTATATGAAATTGCGTAAACTCCAAACACAGGCTTGGTCGAAGTGGCTATCAGAGTGTCTAATTAGCTCCTTAAAACCCTCGATAATTTTTAATCCCTCAGCTTTGGGACAGCCGTGCATATGGCGGAGGTGCAAGTGAAAGCTAAACATGTAGGGCTGAGGGAAGTGGGGGAGGGTGTGATTTGGGACTAAGAGGAATGGGTTGAGTGTATTCTGTAGTGTCATCATGCGTGAGCTGATATGGGGTGGCTCAGGCCTCTGAAGTAAGACTGTTCTCTCTCAGTCATCAGCTCAAAGTGCAGCGGCTGCCGGCAGAAGTTACACTCTCCCGAAGAATGGGGCTTCAGCGGTAGACCCGACTCCTTCCACGTCTGAACCAGCTTCTCTGTAGAGGGGAAATATTGTTTAAAAGGGGGGTCTCCAACAGGTAGATCACAAGCTACAAGTAGCTTGCAGCACATCTATGAGTAGTTCGTCAAATAATAATAAAAACATTTTTTACATGTGTTCCATCGCAAACTGTCAAACATAAAAGCTACCAGCTATTATCCAATCAAAGCTACATTGACATTATTCCACCCCTGGTTAGCCACGATTGGCTTAAAACCTCTTAAGGACCGCACCCTTTTCCCCCAATTTTCACCTAAAATGACATACCCAAATCTAACTGCCTGTAGCTCAGAACCTGAAGCAAGGATATGCATATTCTTGATACCATTTAAAAAGGAAACACTTTGAAGTTTGTGGAAATTTGAAATTAATGTTGGAGAACACATTAGATCTGGTAAAAGATAAAGTGTTAGACTGATCCAAAGAACCATTGCATGTCTGTTCAAAATGTTTTATCAAGTCTGCCAAAATGTGCCTAATTGGTTTATTAATACATTTTCAAGTTCATAACTGTACACTCTCCTCAAACAATATCATGGTATTCTTTCACCGTAATAGCTACTGTAAATTGGACAGTGCAGTTAGATTAACAAGAATTTAATCTTTCTGCCAATATCAGATATGTCTATGTCCTGGGAAATGTTCTTGTTACTTACAACCTCATGCTAATCGCATTAGTGCACATTACCTCAACCGTCCCACAGGGGGGACACTGATTTAAAGCAAAAACGTAACAATATCTTAATTTCCAGGAATATTGCCCGTTTGTCAGTTTGGTGCGCGCATTTGTCTATCACTCTGTATGTAGCCGGTCAGTGATGTCTATATCACTCCGTATGTAGCCAGTCAGTGATGTCTATATCACTCCGTATGTAGCCGGTCAGTGATGTCTATATCAGTCTGTATGTAGCCAGTCGTGATGTCTCATATCACTCCGTATGTAGCCAGGTCAGTTGATGTCTATATCAACTCCGTATTGTAGCCAGTCAGTGATGTCTTATATCACTCCGTATGTAGCCAGTCAGTGATGTCTATATCACTCCGTATGTAGCCAGTCAGTGATGTCTATATCACTGCCGTTAGTAGCCGTCATGGATGTCTATAATCACTCCGTATGTAGCCGGTCAGTGATGTCTATATCATCTGTATGTAGCCAGTCAGTGATCTATATCACTCTTGTATGTAGCCAGTCAGTGATGTCTATATCACTCCGTATGTAGCCAGTCAGTGATGTCTATATCACTCCGTATGTAGCCAATTAGCCATGCTAATGATAAAAATCTTGTGGGTAGACAAAGACTTTGCTCAAAAACCTTCTTAACATTTTTTAACTGAGTAGACTTACCTGACAGAAAGATATCATGATTATCTGTATCAATTATGTGGCCAAGTCATTTGCTTCAGCAGTAGGCCTAACAGCCGAAACATTGCTAAAACAACATTCCCCTCTCGCTTAAGAGCAATTACACTCAAATCTAAATGTGTTCTTTTTTTAGGGGGGAGGGGAGGGCTCAAAATTGGTCTTCTGATGTGATTTAAGCGTTGACATGGACTCAAACAATGAAAATGTATGTTCTATGAATAATCGTAATATTGGAGTGTAAAAAAAACTATAAAAAAATCTAAAAACAGGAGGAAAAAAAAGAAAAATAATGAATTCTGGAAAATACAGAAGATGAAGGGCCCCTTTAAGAGTTGTTTACTGCCCACTATATTACCAGGTATATTGCCCCTTTAATAGTTGTTTATTGCCCACTATATTACCAGGTATATTGACCCTTTAATAGTTGTTTACTGCCCACTATATTACCAGGTATATTGCCCCTTTAATAGTTGTTTACTGCCCACTATATTACCAGGTATATTGACCAAAAACACATCTCTTGTACATTAAGGACCCAGGGATCAGTGGCAGGGTAGAGGAGGAGAATGTGTCTATTTGAAAGATAGAATAAATAAATAAAAATACAATTTAAAAAAAAAGAGCTCTCATGCTAGAAAGAAAATGTTGAAGACCCCCAAGTCTTAGAAGATCTAAATCTCGACATTAACAGTGACATAGTGCCCGTCTCTAGAAGTCATTCTGGGTCGTGTTCAATAGAGCAAAACCGTTGCTAACAGAAACACTTTGGGGGGGAAACAAAACAAAGGTTTGGGTACAGCCATTACCTTTAGTTTAAGAAGGTTTTCTGACGTTTTGTGGGTAGTACTGAACACAACCCATGTTTAAAAACACACACGCACCAATATAAAACCTTCACCGCAGTCATTCCCTGCTCTCTTACCGACAAAGTGCGTCATCATCTGGGGGGTGTGGTGCGGCGTGGGGGCGATGCGTAGAAGCTCCTCCCCGCGGGCGACCGTGGGATAGTTGATGGCCTGGACGTAGATGTTGTAACGACTCATCATGACGTCACAAACCTCCGTGTTCTTCTCCGCGTCAGACACCTGCGCAGGCAACATCCCAACAAAATCAAATCAATGGAAGAATCATATTGAGAATGTCAATCGATACTAATAATGGTGAGGATGTCATTTAGTCAATATTAACCGTGTCAAATTAATAATGTTGAGGCTAATCAATATTATGCCAATCCATACTAACAATAAAAAAATAAAAAAAAATAATTGTCAACAGTTACACCATGACATCTCTAAGGTGTCAAGTTGATAGACATGACCCAGGAGTTGYATCTGGTTAGGGATAACTCAGGGCCTTAAGGACGCTATGATAATCATGTTATGCGTACCGATTCCAGCCGCTCATGTGACCACATTTTAAAAAATAACCCGAAATGTGGAACAACGGGTTGATTTTGCAGGACAGTGTAGCCTACATGAATACATGTTTGATTCACGCAAAATTTGGTGATCCCCAAAAACGAGAGACCACACGTGCGATTGTTTTACGAACGCCTGGAAACCATGGAAACATTTCTGGTTGGTCTCAGGGAAACGTAAAACAGTTAAGGAAGGGAGACTTAAAAAAAAAAAAAAAACAGGATTGAGTGACCTAGCAGCAAATATGTTGAACGAGAAACTAAATGAGAAGTGACGTCCTCACAAGTTTCCAGATTCACATTGGGACAATAAAGTTGTAGTGATTCTCACCCTGACAGGGATGATGTGAGAGGGACAGTGGACGACGGGCAGTCCAGAGTCCATGAGCATCTGTCTCAGCAGCTTAACGTTACGCTGGTGTTTCCTCCGGAGGGCGCGGCCCTCCTCCCCTTTAAGGGTCTGGATGGACTCGCGGGCSCCCGCCAGCAGCATGGGAGGCAGAGACGTGGTGAATATGAAGCCTGCAGCGTAGCTACGCACCGTGTCCACCAGGGCATCGGTACTGGCGATGTAGCCTCCAACACAGCCGAACGCCTTGCCTGGAAGAACAATGATAACATTAAACACGTCGTTATAATTTATTTTTTATTTTTTAAACAGGTCGACTGAGGCTCCTCCTCTAGAGCAGGGAAATTAACATTTAAACTGACAGATATATTTCCGGTTCACAACAAATAGAGCATCACTGGTTGTTGGAGATGACAATGGGACTCTTTCTTTCTACCTCTAGACCACTTGGTATTCAACAGGTCTTGTTGTTGTGAAGCGGGTGTGTGTGTGTGTGTGTGTGTGTGTGTGTGTGTGTGTGTGTGGTTTTATTCTGGTCATCTTGACATGCTTCTATTCTATCAAGACAACGCATCACCACACGGGTGGGCCGCGGTGGTGTGTGTGTGTGTGTGTGTGTGTGTGTGCGCTGATTGGTCTCTCAGCTTGCCCAGGGCTGTGGTCTCCTAGCAACAGGAAATTAGATTCTAGTTCCTGTTTCTCCAGTGTCCCATTAGGTGATAATCTGAAAGTCCATTATTAGAGACCAGAAATCTTGTTCGCTTCAGGGATTCAGACAACAAAAGACTGAAGAAACTCGACTACAGATGTCAGGAAAACTAACTTGGGGGGGGTTTAGAAAAGCTTTAAAACATTGTGCTGTTTGAGGGTGGGGGGGGGGTAAACGCTGTTAACTAGTAGTCATTGGTGCCATTTTGAACCGTGTTTAGTTTTAATACTGACCCAGTGTTCCAGAGATGATGTCCATCTTGTGCATGATGCCGTCTCGGTCCCCGATACCTCCTCCCCTAGCGCCGTACAGCCCCACCGCGTGCACCTCGTCTACAAACGTGATGGCTCCAAAYTCATGAGCCACATCACACAACTCATCCAGAGGACACACCGCACCTTTAAGAGAAAAAAAACAAAAAAAACATTTTTAATTATGCATTTTAAAGCAGGGTTACAGCGGGACACACCATACCTTTAAAAACAACAAAAGGGTTAATATCATATAACTAATTTAGCAGGAGGGATTTACACTATAGCCGGAACGATACCAGTATCGGAAATATCTTTTCCATGTCAAAAATGTCAACACAAAGCAGACCAAACTATTTGATCCTTTAAAAACCTGATGTATATAAAATATAATATGATATAACTYGGAAAATAAATAAATGTGACTCTGGATGACAACATAATGAGGTTTGTTTCCAACATTACGGCTGTTTTCCTAAAGAAGTTAAATCAGCTTCGTGATTTGTTTCCTTGCCACGATACTAATGAGTACGGCGGTAGTGACATTGTCCCCGGGGGCCCTAATTTACACATTTCTTCAACAGGAACAAACAGTAAATATCATATAACCAGTAATAAGWCATTTTAATAATAGAGTTATATCCTGCCATTCAGGGTTCACTGAGTCAACTCCCAAATTCAGATTAGAACTACTCAGGCAAGTCAAACTTGTAACGTTATATAAATCACAGCACTGACGTCAACGGGATGTTTTAGTTACACATCACAGGTCACGTTAAGGCTCTTCACATAGGGAATAGGATGCCGTTTGTGACACAGCTCTAATCCACTCACCATCCATGGAGTGGACTGTCTCGAAGGCCACGATCTTTGGAGTGGACGGGTCTGACTTCAACAGCAGCTCTCTCAAGTGGTTGTGGTCATTGTGACGGAATACAAATTTCTTGGCTCCGCTGTTCCTAATGCCCTGGATCATTGAGGCATGATTCCCTGCATCAGAATAGATTTCACAGCCTAGGGAGAGAGGGGAATAAAACACCCGTTTAGTACCATTTCACGTTCRTCATTTAGCAGACGTACTAATCCAAAGCGACGTACAGTTGAATGCACTAACAAAAATCTATATTTTTGAAACATATCGAAGTCATTGCAGTAAAGCCCCCCTCAACGCAGCCATACTCAACGAGGCCCTGGCCTAGAGGGAACCGCTCAACCGGCACTTGGCCATGAGGGACTGTTGAGCACAGGATGCTATGTATTTTGGCACTACAATGTCTGTTAGTTCAGGTCAGGTGAGGTGAGGGGATTACCTGGTCCGAGAGGCAGGCTACAATGTCTGTTAGTTCAGGTCAGGTGAGGGGATTACCTGGTCCGAGAGGCAGGCTACAATGTCTGTTAGTTCAGGTCAGGTGAGGGGATTACCTGGTCCGAGAGGCAGGCTACAAGGTCTGTTAGTTCAGGTCAGGTGAGGGGATTACCTGGTCCNTGGTCCGAGAGGCAGGCTACAAGGTCTGTTAGTTCAGGTCAGGTGAGGGGATTACCTGGTCCGAGAGGCAGGCTACAAGGTCTGTTAGTTCAGGTGATTATTATTATTTAACTGGCCTTGTAAGTACATTGTGTTAGTTCAGTACAGATAAGGTGATATGCTTACCTGGTATCATCTTGGCCAGGGTGAACAGGGTGGAGTCATTGGCTACGAAGCAGGAAGTGAAGAGTAGCGCAGCGTCCTTCCTGTGGAGATCTGCTAGTTCCTGCTCCAGTTCCACGTGGAACTTACTGGTCCCAGAGATGTTCCTGGTTCCTCCAGCACCACTGCCGTGCTTACGCAACGTCTCCCTGGAAACAACAGTCAACAACAACAACGGTAAACAACATCCTCAGGAACCATGATTACACCCAACGTCTCCTCTGTCAAGAACACCAGACAAACAGGAAACGATAGTAAAACTGGCCAATTACCACGTATACACCTTCCCTGGGTCATTAACAGCATCTACAGAAAGGCTAATGAATAGGTAATTGGTTCTTAGTGAAACTAACAGTTTTGTCCCGTCTCCTCGGGGAGAAATATAGCCCATTGATCTATCCATGGTTGTGTTCAGTWGGTTAACAAAAACAAATGTTTTGAAAGAGTTAAAACTGGGAGGTACTACTATCTGCGGAAAAATGCTAATTCTCAGTTTCAATGGGAAATAAAAACAGCCCCTTTATATCGCCCTACTGAGAACCACCTGTCTGTGTYTTCATTAATCTATTCATCCAACTACCAACTCATCACCAGTTGTCCGGCTACTTACGTGATGGAGTTGACGACCCGTGGGTGCCTGCTCATGCCCAGGTAGTCATTGGAGCACCACACAGACACGTTTCTCCTGTCGCTAAGGGAATCGGTGTAGTCGTCACCCATGGGGAAGTCCRTGGCCCGCCGGTTTACCGTCTTAAAGACACGGTACGTGTGATCACTCTTCTTCTCCTCAATCTTTCTCTCAAAGAACTCGTCGTAGCGGAAGTTAGAGACTGCAGGGAGACAAAAAGGAAGCAAACATGATTAGGCGCGAGACGGTAAAAGATCACATCGAGGTGTCCCGTTTTAGTAAAAGACCAGAGAGAACATGCTTAACTCTGTCCTCTTTCAGAACACTTTGAACGGGTGCTCTCTTTCGGTTGTATTCTATGTTTCATAGTTGTGTGTGTGTGTGTGTGTGTGTGTGTGTGTAACCTAAACTGGGAAGTAATAGGAGAAGTGTATGAATGCACCCTAGGTTTTATTGATAACAGAGCTAGGAGATACTTGGTGTGTGTGTGTGTGTGTGTGTGTGTGTGTGTGTGTGTATGACTACTGTTCTTTCCGTGAGAGCCTGACCAGGTGAATCCAGGTTAAAGCTATGATCCCTTATTGATGTCACTTGTTTAATCCACTTCAAATCAGTGTAGATGGAGGCAAGGAGATATGTTAAAGAGAGATTTTTAAGCCTTGAGATCTCATGGCTAAGTTTTTACTCTGTCATGCATGGTCAACTGTGGGACCTTTTATATAGACAGKTGTGTGCCTTTCCAAATCATGTCCAATCAATTGAATTTACCACAGGTAAACCAATCAAGTTGTCAAAACATCAAGGATGATCAATGGAAACAGGATACACCTGAGTTCAATTTCGAGTCTCCTAGAAAAGGGTCTGAATACCTATGTAAAAAAGGCTTGCGCTCTGTTCCTTGCCTCAGGCTGCACAGCTGTTCTCATCAAGTGATCATACAGTACTTTCACCCCTCTGTTACAGGCTTTGATTTTTCCGTTTATATTGAGGTTGGGATGTTAGCGCGATTGGTGTCACCTCGTTGGTCAGTATGTGTTACTCCTGTGCTGGTTGGTCACCTCGTTAGTCGGTATGTGTTACTCCTGTGCTGGTTGGTCACCTCGTTAGTCGGTATGTGTTAACTCCTGTGCTGGTTGGTCACCTCGTTAGTCGGTATGTGTTACTCCGTGCTGGTTGGTCACCTCGTAGTCGGTATGTGTTACTCCTGTGCTGGTTGGTCACCTCGTTAGTCGGTATGTGTTACTCCTGTGTGGTTGGTCACCTCGTTAGTCGGTATGTGTTACTCTGTGCTGGTTGGTCACCTCGTTAGTCGGTATGTGTTACTCCTGTGCTGGTTGGTCACCTCGTTAGTCGGTATGTGTTACTCCTGTACTGGTTGGTCACCTCGTTAGTGAGTATGTGTTACTCCTGTGCTGGTTGGTCACCTCGTTAGTGAGTATGTGTTACTCCTGTGATGGTTGGTCGCCTCATTAGYCAGTATGTGTTTCTCCTGTGCTGGTTGGTCACCTCGTTAGTCAGTATGTGTTACTCCTGTGATGGTTGGTTGCCTCATTAGCCAGTATGTTACTGACTAACAAGATGTGGAGGTTAACACCTTTAGTTGTCTCTCCCTATCTGATCTTCCCTGTTTTCATTTTGCTCAATTTTTGTTTGCTTCCTGTCTCTAAGTTTGGTGTGGGTTTCTCTTTTGTTTGCTTCTTAGTGGGCGCTCATGATGGGTGTCTTTTAGGTCCCAGTTGTTGTTACTAGTCAACTTTCAGTGAAATCCCCCATGAGTCTCTTTCAGAGCCCCTCCTAAAACCCTACCTGTTTCCTGTTGGTTTTGTCAATGACTCTTTGTTAGTCCCCCCTTCTATTTGAGCAACAACTTTTTGGTTTTCTTGGTGGGGAACATAATATTTTCACAGATCTATTAATTCTCATCTTTACTAATATGGAAAGTGTGTTGAGATTTGGAATGGCCCACTACCAAAATGGGGAGGGGGAAATAAGCCGTCATCCGTATGCACCCCAATAGAGAACGGAGGCCACTCACACCCCCCCCCCCCCAATTAAACTGTTGCCAGCCCCTCTTTCTGTGTGCTGGAGGAAGTATTGAAGGACAGAGAAGGAGAACATGGAAATGTACAGTGGCGTTATATTCTGTGGCTAAATGTAATGCGTCAGCCTTAATTATATAAATAGCTAGGTTTCATTTCAGTATAGGCTAGACCAAACACGTAGTAAAGACATCAAATCACTTTTTTGGTAATGTTTTTTCTGCTATGTGTAATATGCGGTCGAGGTATGTATTGTATATAAAAGGCACCATCATTATTTTAATTCAGGTATTTTGGCGGCATAAGGCCTATACGTAATCTCTAATATGCATCTGGGTGTTTTGGAATAGATCATCACCTTAGAAAGCGGTGTCCATTTCATTGTGTTAAGCTTTGAAACAACATCCACTAGGAGCATGTTCACTCAGTTTCAAACCTGCTGTTGAACGTCTTTCTTTAAAATTGATCACAGCGAGGTGTGTTTCAAAAGGTACAACATCCCTCCTGTGTTGATAAGTGTTTGATGTGATTTTCCATTTAATTTGCATTGATGTCAGAGAGGTTAAAAAAGGGACAATACCTGAGTAGCGGGCCATTAGGACCTGCCGATCACGAGTGAGTTGGGTACTACGAACATGTCCAGAGAGAATAAGCGGAGATAACCGTGACTCAACGGTTACAATAGGCAACAGCCCTATGTGCCACTCAAATATGAGGTGTTCCTAATGTTTTGTCAACTGACTGTATATACTCTGTTCTACCTTATATGTTCACGGCGGCACAGTGACAACGTTTTTTAAATTTAAATAGAACTAATTCGTTTAAATACGCCTCTACGGCAAGAACAATAAAGTTTGGTTTGAATAGTCTGGTCATGTGACTCACAGCTGGGCATGTTCTCCTGCAGTAAATGGGACACCCTGGTCGGACGTTGATTCAGCAGCTTCTTCATCAGATCGGTTCGGGTAAGACCTCCAGACTTTGAGGAGGAACTACTGGCCAGAGCCTGGGCTGGGGTCACGTCTGGGGAGACAGAGAGGTATAGGGGTCACGTCTAGGGAGACAGAGAGGTATAGGGGTCACGTCTAGAGAGACAGAGAGGTATAGGGGTCACGTCTAGAGAGACAGAGAGGTATAGGGGTCACGTCTAGAGAGACAGAGAGGTATAGGGGTCACATCCTGGGGAGACAGAGGTTGATAAGAGGAGCTATCGACAGACAAGCTGGACTACTGTGTCCCTTACAGGACATTCTGTCTCCACCCGTGGAGGGGAGAAACTGTTAGGCTGGCAGAGAATTATGAAACATGTTGCAGATTAAACAATGTATCTGTGTAGTGGAAAAACACTGACTGTCTGAGCAAGGCGTAGTTTAAGATTTTAACTTGTTTGTGTGTGTTTTATAAAGACTGTGTTTGCATTTTTGATTTCAAAACATTTTCAGAATAAACTGTACGGACCTTTTGCATAAGCTGAGTCTTTGTTCTAATTATGATTAAACCCATGGTCTTACAAACCTCGGGATTGGTCAAAGCTTAATTGATTGTTAGTTATTATCAATGGGATTGAAAATTCTCGTGACAAGGAAATGAGAAAATCCATCCTGTGATGGAAATGTTTGTTTGGTGCTTTGTTAATAACAAATTTTTGTGTTCATGCAAGTGGCAGATTGAATGAGCTCTCAGTACACCCAGAACCTTGTTTAGAGAAAGGGATCTCTCAGTTTCACGGTCTCAGCTTAGAGAGAAGATGCCTCGTGAGGTGTTGGTCTGTCACATGTTATGAACCAGTATTGGTCGTCACATGAATGAAGCAAACGTTAAATTATGCAAATATAACCTGTCTGCAGTATATAAGAGAACTAACGGGACTGCCCCGGTACAGCTCCTGACAGACGTTCACCAGGGTCTGTAGTGACGCCTCTAGCACTGAGATGCAGACCCCTTTTGTGATATCAATTTGATCAGGTACACACACCACTTAAATCAGAACTCGAGTAAGATTTTTATTTTTTTTTATTTAAAAAATGCATACAAGGGGTTTTACTACGACTTTGGCAGTGCATGGCTGGACGAACCAAGTCTTAGGCCCTGGGAAGCAACATTTTAAAAGCCAGCCTCTTTGAATTGGAGAGAAGATTTAGCAGTTTAAGCTAAATTCCTGCAATTCTACACATTTTGCCATGAGGCAGAGAGAAAACTTTTCAGTTTTAAAGCTTAAATTACAGTGCATTTAAGTTAAAAAAATATATATATCAGTATTGGGTTTTTAAAAAATAATAAAAATTTGTAGAGTACTGCAGTGGATACTAATATCCCTGTGAGCCTCCCAGGCCCATGTTGCCCAGGGTTAAGAACAGAATACTGTGGATGAATAGTTTGACATTGTACTACACCCTCTAAACCGATTCCACAGACCCCTTGTCCAAAATGTATTTAAAATCTGTTAGTAATGTTAATTTAAAAAAAAATAGAATGTTTACATCTGTCCGCGGACCCCCTGAAGTACCGACCCCTGCAACAGAGGAACAAAGCTCCAGGGAGTTTATCCCATTGTGTACCTTTCTGGACGGTGCGGACCCCCTGAAGTACCGACCCCTGCAACAAAGGAACAAAGCTCCAGGTGGTTTAACCCCTTGTTTACCTTTCTGGACGGTGCGGACCTCCTGCACATCCTCCTGCAGCTGGATGCTGGCCTGGCGCACCACACCGCTGTTCTGGCCCATCTCAGCYGCCAGGAAGGGGCACTTGGAGGCCACCGAGGCCTGGCCAGAGGGGGGCATGGGATGGGGGTGGCTTTGAGGCAGCTTGTTGGTGGTGCCTCCATCGGCTACTAAAGCGCAGAAGATACTAGGGTTAGGAGACTAAGAGCAACACACAGATACAGACCTTTTAAAAACGTACACAATACTACGAGTGGTTTGTCCTAATGATGTGAGTAGGTTGGAAAAACATAGCCCTAGAGATCTTTCCAACTGAGGAAACATTGGTGCCATTTTTCATATATTAACCCTAACACCACATCATGATGTTACAGTTTATGACCAGATCCCTTATCGGCTGATGTCTAGGCTGAAGTCACGGTGTCACAAGATCACCTACCCTTCTCTGCTGATGTCTAGGCTGAAGTCACAAGATCACCTACCCTTATCGGCTGATGTCTAGGCTGAAGTCACAAGATCACCTACCCTTATCGGCTGATGTCTAGGCTGAAGTCACAAGATCACCTACCCTTCTCTGCTGATGTCTGGGCTGAAGTCACAAGATCACCTACCCTTATCGGCTGATGTCTAGGCTGAAGTCACGGTGTCACAAGATCACCTACCCTTCTCTGCTGATGTCTGGGCTGAAGTCACGGTGTCACAAGATCACCTACCCTTMTCGGCTGATGTCTGGGTGGAAGTCACGGTGTCACAAGATCACCTACCCTTATCGGCTGATGTCTGGGTGGAAGTCACGGTGTCGTCAGCCTTCTGGAAGCTAGCCGAGGAGGAACAGAGGGAGCGGGCCAGAGGCTTGGAAGCCAGGTCCATCATCACAGGACATTTCTGGGCATAGACCACCAGGGACTTCCGGGCCTGCTGGAAGAAGGCCTGGGGAACACGGGACAGGAACGGGCAGCGTCGAATTATAGTGTCCATCCTTCTAACGATTGTCCAAGCCTGAGGGAAAAGAGATAAGATCAGGATATCCTGTAAACCAGACATTTCATGGGTGATAAGGCACCTTCAATGGCTTTTTCTATCATGTGTTTGTCATTGATACAAGTCTTGTCCTTTAAAACAATTTCCCCAAGTTGTAATCAATAAAGCTATACGATKCTTTGCTCTGAGTGAGAAGTTGAACATTGTAATGTGTTATGGACGGCTATGCATTCACATTTGTTATCTGAAGCACGTAGGTCATAGGGCCTTTGTCAAAACAGTGCAGTCTGTGGGATAGGCATATGCCAGTGACACAGTAAAACTAACGAAACACATACACAATAACAATCACATGCTGCTCTTTACATGATAAATACAATGCTTCACACAACAATGAGATATTCACAATGATTGATCAGTACATACATTATTCTACCAGCAGGCAGTGTGAAACAGTTAAACAATGCACCAAAGCTGACAGACTGAAGTCCATCACCAGCTAAGTATATTAGGTCATAGTATTCCACTCCTGAGAGCAGTAGGGTAGCGTTCAGTAGGAACAAACGGGAGAAAACGTATAGAAAAAAGGCAACAAACAGAAAAACTCTTCAGTTTCCAAACGTTTTCTCCTGCTATGYGCCTGGCTACTGAATGGAGGATACGTTTCCTAGACAGACTTCCTCATTCCAGGAATAAGACATTTTTCTTGGAAACACTTTCCAGTTTCCAAAAGTTTATTTTCATTTTTTTTTGCTTCCAATGATGACACTGGAAAGTGTTTCAAATAAAAAAWRTCTTATTCCTGGWATATATTATTATATATATATTTTTAAAAGCATGCCAAAAATCTATTTGACTTTGAAAATAAATCACACAACAGAGCTACCAACTCGTTGGCCATGAGACACGCATTTCACCCTCCTCCTCACGGCACACCTCTTGTATCTCACACAATAGAAAGTACTGCTTTTAATAGTACATTGTATAGTCAACGCATTTACATTTTCAACTGTGCTACTGGTGCGCGGAATCTCTATCCATCGACCYGTCTTGCCACAGCACTGTGAACCGGGGAACATTGAAGCACACGACTGGTCTAGTCATGTAAAGGATCAAGTGAATTGGATGCGCGTTTTAAAAGATATCGCCCCTCAAGATTATAGTTGAGCTGAGAGAGAGAGAGAGATCATTCTCCGCTGAGTTTATTAAAAAACTGCACAACGCTAACACTAGTTTTATGTACAATGTTGTCAACAAAATGGAGTTGCTGTTACTCCCCTCCCTATTGAAAAATGCAGTCTTTTGACAGAATGTACTAAATTTGATTTAATCCACACTTGTGTTAGTCCTCTCGTTTGGTGATGGGGATTTAGGCTGTGACAACGAAAAGGTGACAACTCCACAGTATGTTTTAGCAGGGCGGTTTGGTAAGGTGACCTGATTTGGAACTGAAAATAATAATAACAGATTATGAACCCAGAAGTGTACGTTTGATTCTAGAGGGGGGGGACAATACATATAAAATAGTTTGGGCAGAGTTACGTCATATTTTCTTCAGGAGATTTTATTACCCCTTTACTTTATTTAGTCTGATCACTGGAACAATTCTCATTCTTAACAATGGGCTAAAATACARGGTAATTAACTGTCAACAAGAACAATACTGCTATTCCACACACTTATTTTACTATTCCACGTATTCCCAATTCAGAGTAATCACATATCTGAAATGCCTACTTGTGTCTTTGAAAATGAATGATATGAGGCTATTCATTTTTTTTTTTTTTGCAGCCGTTCATTGAACAGTTTGGAATAAGTCATACAAATAAACATTGGAATTTGAAATGTCCCAGGAATCAAAATAAGACATTTTAGTATTGTGTACATGCTAGGCAGAGAGGGTATGGGGATGACACATACTGTCTATGTAAGACGATGGCAAGGCTCTTCTGCTAGTAGACCTAAACCACCTGGGTATTGATCTATAGCTAGTAGACCTAAACCACCTGGATATTGATCTATAGCTAGAAGACCTAAACCACCTGGTATTGATCTATAGCTAGTAGACCTAAACCACCTGGGTATTGATCTATAGCTTAGTAGAACTAAACCACCTGGTATTGATCTATAGCTAGTAGACCAAACCACCTGGTTATTCGATCTATAGCTAGAAGACCTAAACCACCTGGATATTGATCTATAGCTAGTAGACATAAACCACCTGGATATTGATCTATAGCTAGTAGACATAAACCACCTGGATATTGATATTCATTACATCTTTCCTTGAAGGTTGGTTGATCTTGACACATTAAATTGTTATAACAAGAAAATGTTTCAAACACCCATCACCTGGGAAACATATCTCTGGGGTGACCAACACTCCTGGAGAGCGAGCGGGATTTTCTTCCATCCCCAGTTTAAAGAAATAGTTAACCCAAATGACACAATATAACATGTTTGAGTCCTTGCCTTGAAAGCAGTCTATGGATAAGCAGACTGCAATCTATGATTAGTTTACACAGGAAATGCTAATAACCAAATTAACATTTCCTGTGCAGAGCCTTGGTGTAGYGGTAACACATAGCATGTRTTGCATACAACTTTCCACCTGAGAACAGGRATCAATCCCTGCTTCCAACCGTTTCTAACATTTGCCTGTCTCCCTCTCTCATTTCATTAGTCACTGAATAAAAGTGTCAAACCAACAACAACAAAAATTAGTATAAAATATTTGCATACTTTACATTTCATACTCCAAAAATCTCAAAATAACAAAGTCGTCGAATTGAGTGTTCAAAGCTATCCTGAATACACTTGAGTACACCCTGGACATAGACCTAAACCATGTCAAAATACATAGAATTTGCAGGAAATTTGCCTTAAAACAGTAAAATCGTCTAGAGCCGTAGGACCCCCAGTCCCCAGTCTAGGGATTGTGCCAGAGGGCAATGAAATTCATAWAGCAAATCTCACTCCAAGTTTTCTTCATAATGTTGGCAGCCCTGATACAACTATTTTACAAACTAGCCTACATTCCTGTGTAATCTGAGGAGACAAGTCACGCAAACCGCAAATACAGTCAATAGTGCGTCAATAATTCAACAACAGTCATAATTTGTTTAAAATCAATAAGACGTATCCACTCCATATGGATACTAAGTTTCATAGCTATACCGACGGGTTTAATAACTACTTACATTTCAATGTCATCGCAACCCAATGAATAACACTAGCTAAATCTTCATTTAGCCAAACGGCTAGAATATGCCCCGGTTAGACCGACTAGCGCGCCGGGCTACAGTAGCTGGCTGACCGAGGAACTAAGAACGAAAGGAGGCGATCTCGTTTGCTTACCTCGATATGCTTCGGATCACACTCTCACAAATAAGTAAAAAAGCTAGATTGTCTTGGAAAGATCTCAGTGCTGCTTTAGTGTAAATATAACACTCTTAATAGTTCATACAGCTACTGTTTATAAATTACGTTTCGTTATCCTGCACTGAGGACGAACGAAAGGACAAGGATAGGCAACCGGGTTTATAAGAACGAATACTAATGCMAAATCTCGCGAGAGGATAAGTGTGTACGTCACAGCACTCCAGACAGTCCCCTATTGCCCCAGAGAATGTTCCATTATGTCAAAAGCAACMTGTGACTCACATCCTCATTCATTTTTTATTTTATTTAACCTTTATTTAACTAGGCAAGTCAGTTGCAATATACAATTAGTCTGCGCTGTAGTTAAACATGTCAAATATTTTTGGGACAGGTAAACACAATTTTGATATGTAAACATTTACATGTAAATTCTACATTAAACGATGTATGATCAGGGGCGTATCCACTGGTATTTGAATACTGAATCATTTCACAATTTGAAAAGCTAAATATATGTACTTTCAGTTCCCAAATCTCCCAAAATGTAGTCTASCAGTACGCACTGTAAATGTCACACGCAACAAGTTAGTCTGCATTTAGAGTGTGTGGTATAATATGTGTTCGAATCAAATTGTATGCGTCACATGCGTCATATACAACGGGTGTAGACTTTACCGTGAAATGATTCCTTTACGAGCCCCTTCACAACGATGCAGCGTTAAAAAATAAATACAAATAGATGTTTGTGTAATTGTTGAATTGGGGGGGAAATATTTAAAGAGAATGGTGATATGTTTTATTTGTAGTACAATGATTTGTTTTAACTTCACTACACACAGTTTGACCTTTCATCATGGCCCAAATGCATTGACCGGTCAAATGTGTTACTGAATGTAGTGAAGTGCTGAACCAAAGGATGGACTATGAGATATGTTGTGATAGTGCTCCCTCTAGTGTTAGTWCTGCAATAAAGCAACACAGCAACGCTGCATTGAAGTGTCCTTATTTGCGCGTGACCAAATAACTTTTAGGAGAATGATATTCTGGATCATCTTCCGGTATCACTCAACACACTTTTTTGCAAATATTCTCTGTGAATGGTAGCTTGCAGGAGAACATGTGTGTTGAGGTTTAAGCACGTTRAAGTGCCCATGAAACAAGTACCAACCTGAGAGAGAGCTTCACTAATAGGAATTATGATTCTTTAATAAGAAAAACCCCGTACACTGAAGTTACAGGACTATTCAAGACACAGACGTAGGTGCGTACGTACGTACGTCACACGCGATATTGTGTGCTGCGTTAAAACAACTGGGAACTCGGTCATGGCTAGGGTCAAGCTTTTGTCAAATCAACGTCAGATTTTATTTTTCGTAGCAGGTTGGGATAATTTACGCAGCAGGTTAGGAATATTAACGTAGTAGGTTAGGGTAATTAGGTTAAGGTTAGGAAAGGGTTTAGGCCCTAAAAATTTACTTTTGACGTTAATTTGACAAAAGCTGGATCCCTTCTAGACTTCAGTGCTCCGACCGGGGAAATAGTTTTAAATTAATAGTTTTGAATGGTTACCCAACTCGGAATTCCAAGTGGGAAACTCTAGCATCTTTCTAGAACTCTGACTTTAGAGYTGAAGATCATGGTTAGACCTCGGTTTTTTTTCTGAGTTCCCAGTTGTCTTGGAAACACCACTGCCATAGAAATCCGACATTTACAAAATTACACTGATTGGCCAGATGGTGGCGCTATAATAAGCGATTGAAAATGCTAACTCTGAAAGGTCACTCCACTCAGCCATTTTGACCTAAAGTCATGAAATTCGGTACATATACTACCGTTCAAAAGTTTGGGATCACTTAGAAATGTCCTTGTTTTTGAAAGAAAAGCTAATTTTTTGTCCATTAAAATAACATACAATTTACCAGAAATACAGTGTAGACATYGTTAATGTTGTAAGTGACTATTGTATCTGGAAACGGCAGATTTTTCATGGAATATCTACATAGGCTTACAGAGGCCCATTATCAGCAACTACTGAAGCACATTCTTGTACGCTTTTATTCTATCACAACAATTTATTTTAAATACAAATTTTACATTTTGGGGATTGTGAAAAATTCTTTATGAATGAAATACAATTATTAAGTAATGAGTCATTCGTTCATGTCCTTAAAAGTAGAGTGACCTTCAAATGTAATATTCTACATTTCTTCTCTGTGTAACAATGTTTTGACTCATCCCAAATGTAGACCATTATTGTATGGCAAAACAGCAGGATGTGTTTGTACTGTCACCAAAAGATAGCTGCAGTGTGTCAGTGAATATCTATTGATGAGATCTGTGTTAATACCACTTAAGACAGTGTGCACATCAAGTTCAATCGAAGCTTTAGTCTGATTTTGGGTTCATTAAATAAATTCAAACAAATCAACACTGTCTTATGAAATCTTATKTTGTGAAATAATACATATTTACACAATATGGCTTAGTTTCAATGTGCTATTTAAAAATKTATATATTCTTCTACATTCTCTGACACGGTGTACTGTATGTTCTGAAATTCAGGCAATAGAAATTAATGATGTGTATTGTATTCTATCTTGTTTGTGGAATGGTAGAGAAGACAAATTAGGATGACACTGAAAATAACCCAAGGATTACATTTTTAAAAATGACCCAACTGCTGGGTCAATCCCTCAACCCAATGTGTTGGGTTTATGTCACAGCCCATCACACTGGGTTGTTTTACCCCAACACTAAAGTATAATTTACCCAGCAGTTGGGTCAAGCGCTCAACCCAAGGCGCTGGGTTAGAAGCACAATCCAAAGMCACTGGGTTGAATTAACCCAATGTTGTGTTTGGACAGAATTGACCCAGAACCGGGTTGTCGGAATTGGGTTATTTTTAACCAAGCCTTTTTTAGAGTGACAATAATTAATTTTGGAAAAATTATATGACTTGCCATTTTAGGCATAACTCAATTTCTACCTTTTTAAGATGCCAAAATATTAATTGTTTTCAGTACGCTAATTTTGTTTTGTTTACTGATTGTTTCAACAAGCTTTGGACGAAGGACTTCCACCATCTCCATAGTTCTGAACTGGGTTTTATTTAGTTTTTGTTGTTTTAATTATTACAATTTTGTTAAGTATCTTTTAAACCTTCATTGGTTAATCTATTACAAAATTATTATTTGGCTCATGTAAATAATTCGGTAAACATCATAAGGCCATCATCCCCATAGTATTTACATTTCTCTCATGTAAATGTTGTAGCTACATAAAAAAGATTAAACCATTAATTCCAATTTTTGCTATTTTCTTCATTACCATGCTGATGATTTCAAGTTGCATTGGATTTATTTGTATCTGTTAAAGACATTGCTTGTTTAGTATATTTACTACATTTAGTATGTTTAGTTTTTTTTCCTCTGTGAAGTAAGTTCATTTAAAGTTATGGGATTTGGTTTATGTAGATACATTTCAATTTCAATGTTGAGTTTGCAGCAAACAGAATGTTCGCAACAAGTTTCCCAGAATTGTTTCCCAGAAGTTCACAAGTTGCCGCAAGTTTCCCGCAACAGTTTGCCACAAAACTAATTTGTAAATTTGCTTTTCCCACAGAGGAAAACCCAGCCATGAGCTGCCCAGTGACACGAGCCTACCACAAGCTAAATGCCTTTTATGCTCGCTTTGAGGCAAGCAACACTGAAGCATGCATGAGAGCGCCAGCTATTCCGGACGACTGTGTGATCACGCTCTCCGTAGCCGATGTGAGTAAGACCTTTAAACAGGTCAACATTCACAAGGCCGCTGGGCCAGACAGATTACCAGGACGTGTACTCCGAGCATGCACGGATCAACTGGCAAGTGTCTTCACTGACATTTTCAACCTCTCCCTCTCCCGCTTTCTTGGTCCCTGTGCCCAAGAAAGCGAAGGYAACCTGCCTAAATGACTACCGCCCCGTAGCACTCACGTCTGTAGCCATGAAAAGCTTTGAAAGGCTGGTCATGACTCACATCAACACCATCATCCCGGAAACTGGACCCTCTCCAATTTGCATACCGCCCAAACAGATCCACAGATGATGCAATCTCTATTGCACTCCACACTGCCCTTTCCCACCTGGACAAAAGGAACATCTATGTGAGAATGCTGTTCATTGACTAGAGCATTCAACACCATAGTACCTCAAAGCTCATCATAAGCTAAGGACCTGGACTAAACACCCCCTCTGCAACTGGATCCTGGACTTCTGACGGGTCGCCTCCAAGTGGTAAGGGTAGGCAACAACACATCTGCCACGCTGATCCTCAACACTGGGGCCTCAGGGTGCGTGCTTAGTCCTCCTGTACTCCGTGTTCACCCATGACTGCGTGGCAAGCACGACTCAAACTATCATTAAGTTTGCTGACGACATAACAGTGGTAGGCCTGATCACCGACACGATGAGACGCCTATAGGAGGAAGTCAAAGACGTGGCCGTTGTGGTGCCAGGACAACAACCTCTCATCAACGTGAGCAAGACAAAGGAGAGGATCGTGGACTACAGGAAAAGGAGGGCTGAACGGTTGCATCCTCTGTAACTATCCAAAAGGCTCCTTAAAGCTTTACCAAGCCATAAAAGATAGATAAATGTCCAGCAGAGCGCTTTCGGGCACTCTTTCCACGGGCCACTCTTTAAGGCCCACTCCTTTCCACGGGCCCACTCCTTCACGGGCCACTCCTTTCCACGGCATTTTTCCACGGGCCAACTCTTTCACGGCGACTCTTTCGACACCCCATCCTTTCACGGGCCCTTTTCACGGGCCCATCTTCCAGGCCATTCTCTTTCCACGGGCCCATCCTTTACGGGACTCCTTTCACAGGTCACTCTACACCATTCCTTTCCACAGGCCACTCTTTCCACAAGCACTCTTTCCACGGCCACTCCTCCCAGCAAGCCCACTCCTTTCACGGCCACTCCTTTCCACGGGCCAACTCCTTTCCACAGGCCACATCCTTTCCACAGCCCACTCCTTTCGACCACCACTCCTTTCCACAAGCCCACTCTTTCACAGGCCTCTTTCCACGGGCCATCCCTTCCACAGGCACTCCTTTCCAAGGCCCACTCTTTCACAGGCCCACTACTTTCGACACCCACTCCTTTCGACAGCCCATCCTTTCCACAGGCCATCCTTTCCAAGGCCATACTTTCCGACATCACCCACCCTTTCACGGGCCACCGGCACTCCTTTCCCACAGCAACTACTTTGAACCTCCTTTAGGGCCACCTTCTTTCCAAGGCCACTCCTTTCCACAGGCCCACTCCTGTACTACCTGGCCTGATGACTCCTTGCTGTCCCCAGTCCACCTGGCCGTGATRCTGCTCCAGTTTCAACTGTTCTGCCTGCRGCTATGGAACCCTGACCTGTTCACCGGACGTGCTACCTGTCCCAGACCTGCTGTTTTCAACTCTCTAGAGACAGCAGGAGCAGTAGAGTTACTCTGAATGATCGGCTATGAAAAGCCAACTGACATTTACTCCTGAGGCGCAGACCTGTTGCACCGTCAACAACCACTGTGATTATTATTATTTGACCCTGTTGGTCATCTATGAACATTTGAACATCTTGGCCATGTTCTGTTATAATCTCCACCCGGCACAGCCAGAAGAGGACTGGCCACCCCTCATAGCCTGGTTCCTCTCTAGGTTTCTTCCTAGGTTCTGGCCTTTCTAGGGAGTTTTTCCTAGCCACCGTGCTTCTACACCTGGTTTTAGGCTGAGTTTCTGTACAGCACTTTGTGACATCAGCTGATGTAAGAAGGGCTTTATAAATACATTTGATTGATTGATTGAATCGTGGTTTCATCAGACCAGAGAATCTTGTTTCTCATGGTCTGAGAGTCCTTTAAGTGCCTTTTGGCAAACTCCAAGTTTTCAGTTCTTTATTTGTATTAAATTTGCAAAAATGTCTAAAAAAACAGATTTTTGCTTTGTCATTATGAGGAAAAAACACAATTTAATCAATTTTAGAATAAGGCTGTAACGTAACAAAATGTGGGAAAAAGTCAAGGTGTCTGAATACTTTCTGAATGCACTGTATAGATGAACTGTGGAAGAGCAATCAGATCACATGCCTCTAGAGAGCATCATGACAAAGCCTCTCCTCAGGGCACCAAAAAGACTACAACGCATGATCATGAGACTCCAAAACTACAAGGTCAGTCTCCTAAACGTTCCTGGAAAACATGTGATGCTGGCCGACACCCCAAGTGGAATCAATCAATATGATACACTACCTCCCTGTGTCACGCGAGAGACTAAAGGCCATCCAGAGAGATCCTGCAGGGGTGGCCTGATGTGTAAAAACAACCCTTGGATGTAGCCTTGTATTTTCACAACAGAGGTGAGCTGCGTGTGCAAAAGGAGTTATCTTCAGAGGTGAGCGAGTCGTTGTGCCAGCTGCCCTCGGGTCAGAGATAAAGAGAATCCATTCCTCACACATAAAAATCAAGTGATTTTTTAAATTTTAATTTCACCTTTATTTAACCAGGTAGGCTAGTTGAGAACAAGTTCTCATTTGCAACTGCGACCTGGCCAAGATAAAGCAAAGCAGTGTGACACATACAACAACACAGAGTTACACATGGAATAAACAAAACATACAGTCAATAATACAGTAGATTGATCCACCTCTACGCAAGACGACACCATATCCTGTATACATCTGGCCCACTTCTCGTACACTGATAATCTTCCTGTGGCCAGACAACTCACATTAGAGCGACTCCAATCCAAAGAGATAATCTCATCGAATGCCTTCACTATCTAGCTCGCTAACACACACGATACCTTTACACTCATGCTGCCAAACATACCCTCCGAGTAAAAACTGCACTCATCCTAAATACCGATCCTCGACTTCAGCGATGTCTTTACAAAATACGCCTGCAACACTCTACTTTTCAGCTGCAAGGATATGGAATATGCCACCAGGGCTATTCACAGTGCCCCGATTTTGCGCGCATCACCCTAAAAGCCTCATAATACTTAATACCCACCACTATGATCTGTATCTCTCGTTGGCTGGCCCTCCGCTTCATACTCTTCGCCAAACCCACTGGCCCTCCAGTCATCTACAAGTCTCTGCTAGGTAAAGCCCGCGCCTTAATCTCAGCTCACTGGTCAGCATAGCAGGGGAAAACGCGGGCAGGCTCAACCACCCACCGCTAACGGACTTAAAGCAACGAACGCTCCAGCAGCGTATTAAATTTATTAACCTCACTGGCTCACTCTTTGGCCCAAAGTCAGGGGTCACCTCAATTCTTGCCTTTGCGGCCATGCCTTTCCATTACCAGCTATCTCCTGCATGCCAGTAGAATCGGTAATCAATGCAAATCTCTAAAAGTTCTAGGAGACTCTAACCTCCCTCATATTTAAGCACCAGCTGTCACGAGCAGCACCACAAGACTAACTGCGCATGGACCCTAGTGACACTCAGGAGCTTCTCATTTCCTCGTATAAAGACTATTAAGCCCACTTCCAACTACCACACACTATATCATCCCCATACCTATTTATTTTATCTTGCTACCTTTGAACCCCAGTCATTCCTCGGGCACTCAGATTGCACGGACATTTTCCTCATTCTCATCGCACACAGTGCGCGTATCCTAAACTCCAAGAGTATTAATTGCTAATAATTTACACTCCACTCACTTCTTTCGGCGCGCACCGCCAGGATGGCCCTTCATTCTCAATGTGCACGCTTTATAAACTCTCTTCTATCCTACCTCAATCATGCTGTTAATACTTAACCCAGACTTTGTGTCTACCTGTATTATTTGCGATCGTGTGAATCAATGTTTTTTATTGCATGTGTAACCATACTCCTCTACTGTGTGTTATTTGCGCCATGCGCAATATGTATCCATCCAGCCTTATACTATCAGTTAACCATTCCTCTCTCGAGAGCGAGAGCGAGCTATCTGAGGCATCTGTAGAGGGCATTGAGGAAACCAGAAAGGGATTTTATCGATCAATAGATATATGGCCACTTATATGGAGACTGGCGTGAAACTGTATGAGCTCTCTGACTGTACCGCACTGGGCCTGGTTTATATAAATAAAAAGTGGAGACATCTGGGTAATGAAACTTGGCCTCACAAGAGGAATTATATACTAATGCTCTTAGCTGGAATATATATCCTGTTATGCTGCCAGATGGGTAGGATTATTGTTATTACAAGTTTCAGTATATATCTTGCGTACCTATCTGGGAAGAACTCCGGGTCACCAGAGGGGTTCATAAGTAGTCAAGCTTAGCTGGGACATGACACCATGGCCTGACCAGAGGGGGTTATATAGATAAGAACTACCTTGAATCGATACCTGGCCCTTCAACTCTGACACAAAGGGGAGGTGATTTACATATATCCTTTTGGTAAACACTTTGGAAATGAGCCTTCCCTACTCAGAAGGGTCAGACTATTTCAGCAACATGCAGCTGGAACAGAGACCTGGCGCTGTGAAACAAAAGGTAGGCAATAGAAAAGAGAGCAAGCCTAGACATGAAAGCGAGCCTGACTCAGTAGTTTGGGGATAAGCATCACATCAGGCCACCCGCCTAGCGTCAAGTGAGACTCTCTCCCGAGAGCGAGGGGCGCGTGTTTATGAAGTACTATCCGTAAGAGGCCTAACTGAATGGAGATCCTGGCCGACCACAAGTAACTATAGAGAAGCCAAGCTGTAATAGAGACCTGGCGCTTGATACAGAGCGGAGTGTTTGAATTGAGTTATCACACTGGCTAGGGCGGTAAAGGACAGCGCGGTCGCCTCTACCAAGATGCGGGATCATAACAGTGAAAGCTATGCTGAAATTCACGACCGCCTTCACAGAAGGGTAAAACTTATTGAGAGAGAAGAAGCTACGGCGAACCTAGACCTGGCCTGCCAGTAGAGTGTGGATATCTTCACTAATGTAATCAATGCACTGAAGAGACCGGCCTGGAATGAACCTGGCCGTTGAGCCTAAGGAGTTGCTTTATTATTTGATTGAGCGAGGGCTGTATAGCCGCTGAAGGACCAGAGCCGCGATCGCGTCAGATAGAGATGCTTTTAATACATCACATATGAGCTGCGAGAGATTGATGAGCACCTTGCGTCTGTTCCAGAGGCGCGTACTAGTATTACATCGTATCACTAGTAGCAGCTTTCTACTGAATGAAGAAATCTTGGCCTGTCACGATGAGGGGAACATCTCAATAGTTAATTGGCTAGCTAGCGTATATTGATGCACACAGTATCCCAGAGGTGTGGTTATTAGTCTAGTTGAAACAAAGCTAGCTGAGAGAGCACCTCTTGGCTTAATTACAAGAGAGATAGGAGTTGGTTATATGTATTTTATAACGCCTAGCCACTGGAAGATGACAAGCAAAAAAATCTTGTTTTTTTAGAGGACATTCCTCTTTGCATATTCTCTAGAACAGAGAGAGGTATAATATAGTAAAGCTAGCGGGAAAACTCTGGCACGAACCAGAGAATGGGGTAGAATGAGGTTAAAGGCCCATGGAGAAGTGCATACTCTGGCACACCAGAGGGGGATCTATTCTATAGTCACAGAACAATGGCAACTGAAAACGAAGACGATTTGCCCCGTGAGCTCATGAGGTGAAGAGCGCGGTAATCGAATATCAAATCAAATACTAGAATCAAGTGCTAATCTGGATAATAGGACCCTCTTGCACTTAGCCAGAATACAGGCGTGATGGTCACAAAGATGCTAGTGACAGAAACACTTCAGACCTAAAACCGCTAAACACGGTGGTAAATGAGACATGGACTTATCCAGAGGGCGAGGTTATAATCAGTGTAACTAAGGAAAGCTAACGATACCAACCTTGGATTAGGGACCAGAGGGAGGAAACTTAGTCACTAAAGAATAGACGAATGAGATCAGTGGACATAGTTCGCACAAGACGCGTGGGAGATGAAAAGGTGAAACCGCAAACTGGAAGGAGAGCCGGATCAAGAGACCAGGTGGGGGATATACGCAAAGCTATCTTGAAGCAGAGTCTGCGCGACCACAGTGAGAAGGGGTGTATAATTTAATAAGTATCACAGACATCTGGGAACCGAAAGACACAGTGTCTCCTATACCAGAAGGGTGTTATAATAGTATAATGTTCAGCATATACTGAGGAAGAGTAGCACGGCCCACAGACAAGTAGAGGGAGTATAAGTTATATTAAGTATTAGCTAACTGCAACATGTGTGTTGAAGACCTGGTACGCTATCACACGAGAAGTCTGCGAGTCACTTGTAAAGCCTAGCAGTTAGGAATATGGGTAGCACGCTGTCTCTGTCGCACTGTAGGGGGCACTAGTAGCCCTAGAGGAGCTCTATTCAGCTGGAAAGTAGCAACTCTCATGCTGCCCGCCCACCTACGTTGCTCGTAGGAGAGGTTATATAGAAGACCAAAGCGGTCTGGAAACCACGGTATAAGGCCTGGAACGTCAGCAGGCTCTCCAATCGGAGCGTTGCAGATCGCAGTTCCATATAGCGTGGCAGCGAAGGTAATACAGTTATGAAAACTGGAGAGATGATTATAAGCAGAGAGCCCAATGGGATATGTGACGTACTGGGCGCGACTACCAGCAAGGGGGAGGGTAATATAGTTCATCAAGGAAGGTAGTACCCTAGTAGCTAAGCAGGGTAGGAGTCACGTAACCTGGAGAACTTGTCCAGAAGAGGGGGAGTAAGTGTGGCTGTGGAAAATGAGGAGTGGCCCGTGGAAGGAGTGGGGGTGGTCCGAAAGTAGTGGGCCCCTGTGGAAGGAGTGGGCTGTGGAACAGTGAGATGCGTGGGGAATCGAGACCGTGGCCCTGTACAAAAGGGAGGGGGGTAAAGGTGAGGATGTCGAGTTAAATCTGGGACTTTAACTGGCCACTATGTAGGACCGGTGAAGAGGAAGCTGGGGCCACCTGATGGTGACAGAGAGGTCCAATGCTTGGATAATATGTAGCAGTGGGGGTGTCGAAAAGATAGCTGAGGCTACCATCTGGAGAAAAGGAGTGGGCCCACGCTGGATATAGGACAGTGGGCCTAGTTGAAGGAAGGGAGTGGGAGACCCGTGGAAAGGAGTGGCCTGTGGAAAAGGAGTGGGCTTGTGGAAAGGAGTGGGGGTGTCGAAAGGAGTGGGCCTGTGGAAAGGAGTGGGCCTGTGGAAAAGGATGGGCCCGTGGAAAGGAGTGGGGCCTGTGCGAAAGGAGTGGTGGAAATCCTTGGAAAAGGGATGGGCCGTAAGGAGGGAAGATTAAGTGGGCTTTGGAATGGATAAAGGAGTGGGGCCTGTGGAAAGGAGGAACCTGTGGAACCAGGTAGGGCCAGTGAAGGAAGGAGTGTGGGATCCACGAAGGAAGACAGAAGGAGTGGGCCCGTGGAAAGGAGTGGGCTCCGTGGAAAGGAGTGGGCACTGTGGAAAGAGAGTGGGCCCGTGGAAAGGAGTGGGGGCCTGGTGAAAGGAGTGGCGGCGCTGGGAAAGGAGTGGCCGCATGTGGAAACGGAAGTGGTCCGCTGTGGGGAACAGGAGTGGCGCCACCGTATGAAAGAGTGTGGATAGACCGTGAAAGGAAATGGGCCATGCTATGGACAAGAGTGAGAGACCGCTGGAAACAGGAGCCGAGGCGGTGGGAAAAGCGCATAACTGCCTGAACATTAGTTGATTATCTGTCACTTCTATCTGGTGAGCTTGGGGGTTAGAAGCTGTCTAAGCTTAGAAGCCCTTTGATACTAGTTTCACAA
>NW_019943590.1:65078-73723 GCF_002910315.2 Salvelinus sp. IW2-2015
CAACTTGCACATTCATCTTCTGCACATCCCTACCATTCCAGTGTTTAATTGCTATATTGTAATTACTTCGCCACCATGGCTATTTATTGCCTTAACTCTCTTATCCTACTCATCTGCTGGTTAACTTTTAGAATCACCAGCAGCGAGAGCGACATCATTGGTGTATACAGAGAAGATAGTCGGCCCGAGAATTGAACCCTGTGGCACCCCCATAGAGACTGCCAGAGGTCCGGACAACAGGSCCTCCGATTTTTTCCCACTGCCGCCCACTGGGCTTCCTCTCACTACCATATTTGGTAGTTACCTGGTTGTTGTCCTAGGTTACCTAGTTAAAATGCCATATTTGGTAGTGAGAAGAAACGCCAAGCGGACGCTTCACATTTATACATCTGGTGAAATATCTGGCTCATTGTTGGCTAGGATGTTCAGAGTCGGGCACCGGTTAAAGGTGTTATTTCTGGCGTCTCGTTGGACATAGAGGCTGTGTGATTTAAGATGTCATCTCTGGCGTCTCGTTGAACATAGAGGCTGTGTGGTTAAAGGTGTCATCTCTGGCGTCTCGTTGGACATAGAGGCTGTGTGGTTAAAGATGTTATCTCTGGCGTCTCGTTGGACAAGGAGGCTGTGTGGTTAAAGGAGTCATCTCTGGCGGACTCGTTGGACATAGAGGCTGTGTGGTTAAAGATGTTATCTCTGGCGTCTCGTTGGACATAGAGGCTGTGTGGTTTAAGATGTTATCTCTGGCGTCTCGTTGGACATAGAGGCTGTGTGGTTAAAGGTGTTATCTCTGGCGTCTCATTGGACATAGAGGCTGTGTGGTTTAAGGATAACATGCCAGTAGTGGTAGACGCATGTCGCTTGACCCGAATGATAGATGGAAAGAAGGTGGATAGCCTATCGTTTTACTGTGGTTCGAGGAAGTGATTCTCATGACTCAGGTAAAACTTGGGTATGTGAGATATGAGGTGAGACCGTATTGTACAGAAGCCGCTGCAGTGTTACAACTGTAAAACGTTTGGACACGTGGCAAGTGTTTGTTGAAGGAATAAATATGTAGCAGTTGAAGAGTCAGATGAAGCAGGTTGTTGTAATTGTGATGGGAATCACGTTCCCGAGTTACAGGAGTACCCTGTACGGATGAAGGATGTCGCAGTAGCTAGGATCAGGGCCATCCAGCAGGTTTCCTATGTGGAGGCAGTGAAAATAGCTGAAGGAGTGAGTGGAGATGGTAGCAGTAGTGGTGCATGGGTAAAATCACCGGGGAAGCCAATCCAGGGGGAAAAAAGCCATAATACAACCTATTCATTGTGATAATTGTGTTGTTTGGCTCTATAACATGTTAATTCATTTGCCTTGACACCGTGATATATATATATATATATGTATTGTGAATGTTGACCCGTTTAAAGGTCTTACTCACATCGGCTACGGAGAGCGTGATCACCCTGTCGTCCGGAACAGCTGATGCTCTCATGCATGTTTCAGTTTTACTTTCCTCAAAGTGAGCATGGAAGTTATTTAGCTTGTCTGGTAGGCTCGTGTCACCGGGCAGCTCTCGGCTGTGCTTCCCTTTGTAGTCTGTACTAGTTTGCAAGCCCTGCCACATCCGACGAGCGTCGGAGCTGGTGTAGTATGATTCGATCTTAGGCCTGTATTGACGCTTTGCCTGTTTGATGGTTCGTCGGAGAGCATAGCGGGATTTTTTATAAGCTTCCGGGTTAGAATCCCGCTCCTTGAAAGCGGCAGCTCTACCATTGATCTTAGTGCGAATGTTGCCTGTAATCCATGGCTTCTGGTTGGGGTATGTACGTACAGTCACTGTGGGGACGACGTCCTCGTTGCACTTATTGATAAAGCCAGTGACTGATGCGGTGTACTCCTCAGTGCCATCGGAAGAATCCCGGAACATATTCCATAGTCTGTGCTAGCAAAACAGTCCTGTAGYTTAGCATCTGCTTTATCAGACCACTTTTTTATAGACCGAGTCACTGGTGCTTCCTGTTTTAATTTTAGCTTGTAAGCAGGAATAAGGAGGATAGAGTTATGGTCAGATTWGCCAAATGGAGGGCGAGGGAAAGCTTTGTATGCATCTCTGTGTGTGAAGTAAAGGTGGTCTARAATTTGTTTTCCCTCTAGTTGCACATTTAACATGCTRATAGAAATKAGGTMAAACTGATTTMAGTTTCCCTGCATTAAAGTCCCCGGCCACTAGGAGTGCYGCCTCTGGATGAGCGTTTTCCTGTTTGCTTATGACGGAATACAGMTCATTGAGTGTGGTTTTAGTGCCAGCCTCGGTCTGTGGTGGTATGTAGACAGCTACGAAAAATASAGATGAAAACTCTCTAGGTAGATAGKGTGGTCTACAGCTTATCATGAGATACTCTACGTCAGGCGAGCAAAACCTTGAGACTTTCTTAGATATCGTGCACCAGCTGTTGTTTACCACTATGCATAGGCCCCCACCCCATGCCTTACCAGAGGCTGCTGTTCTGTCCTGTTGATACAGTGTATAACCCGCCAGTTGTATGTTCTTAATGTCGTTGTTCAGCCACGACTCGTTGAAACATCAGATATTTGTTTTTTGGTTGGTTTTTTTACCCTTTTTTTCTCTTCAATTTCGTGATATCCAATTGGTAGTAGTTACAGTCTTGTCTCATCGCTGCAACTCCCATACGGACTCGGGAGAGGCGAAGGTCGAGAGCCATGCGTCCTCCGAAACACAACCCAACCAAGCCGCACTGCTTCTTGACACAATGCAGATATTACACATTATAATGATATTATTATTTTTAATGTCCTGTTGGTAGGATATACGTGCTTTCAGTTCGTCCCATTTATTTTCCAGCGACTGAACGTTAGCTAGCAGAACGAAAGGCAAGGGCAAATTAGCCACTCGTCGCCTGATCCTCACAAGTTACCCTGATATCTTTCCGCGAAACCTCTGTTTCCTTTTCCAGCGAATCACAGGAATCTGGGCCTGGTCGGGTGTCTGTAGTACTATATCCCTCCCGTCCGACTCATTGAAGAAGAACTCTTTGTCCATTTTGAGGGGAGTAATCGCTGTTCTGAAGTCCAGAAGCTCTTTTCAGTCATAAGAGACAGTAGCAGCAACATTATGTACAAAACAAGTTACGAACAGCGAGAAAAAACACACATAATAGCATGGTTGGTTAAGAGCCAATAAAATGTGTTTGTGGTCTATGTGTGTGTGTGTTGTGTGTGTGTGGTGGTGTGTGTGGTTGTGTGTTGTGTGTTGTGTGTGTGTGTGTGTGTGTGTTGTGTGTGCTGTGTGTGTGTGTGGTGTGTGTGTGTCTTTGTGTGGTGTGTGGTGTGTGTGTTGATCAACAAGGATGCACACTGGCCTCGGCTAACACAATGAAAGCTAATTGGAGAAAACACAAGGACGTCTGGAACTTTCTCTCGCTTTACTTCTCTCCAGCTTATCTTCTTTTCTGAGCTGGAGATCGCCCAGCATGCTTTGCTCCACTTCACCGGTGGGCGGAACTACAGCTTTGATATGAAGAACTAACATTACTGAAATGATTAACAACAAATACTTCACAGCCTTTTGTACATAGGCCAGGGGAACAAAGTATGAAAATATGGTTGGATCAGAATCCCCTTTATAATCATTGGCCAGTACGGAGAATTAAGTAAAACCACAAGTCCAAATCCCTATCTCCATCGATGGCTAATTTAGGAAAGGCCCAATTTTAGTTAGCTAGCTAGCCACTGGAGGACAACAACACAATGAGATGTAACAATTAAAGTTTTTTCTGTCAATAATGATGTTTGGCTTCTGATGTGATTGGTCTGAAGCCAAATCCAAACTGGCTTCCCTTGACACTTTTTTTGTTGGTGCGCCTGGACCATTCACAGCTGAGCTCACACAGTTTAGCTCAACGCTGATTGGCTATTATTTAATTTGTAAAAAAATTCAAGGGAGGCAAAATGCTCGTTGGCTTCTCTTGCATTCAATGTTACAGGCGGCAACAATGTCATACTCTTTCTGACCAGATAGCATCAGATAGATACAGTAGGCATACTGAGACAGAGGGGGCGCTGTTTCCCTCGCTCGGATRCTTTCTCCGGTGAGATACATTCAGCCTCATGCAAATTGAAGGAAATTGATGAAAGACAGAGAGGAAAAAAATGATTTGGTTATTTGCTTTTTTCTTAAAAAATGTTTTGGGGAAGCCTGGCTTCCCTTGGCATCCATGAATAAACGCCACTAAATGGTAGATGTCCCACAGCCTGCAGTGAATCCAATGCAGGAGAAGGATCCCGACACACTAACTGTGAAGCAGGTGAACTTTGTTGCGTTTATAAGCAAAGTGATTGAATTACACTAGTCGAACTAATAAAAAGTTAAAAGAATCTAGATATCATTGTGAAGGTGGCAAAAAAGTATTTCTGGATCTCCAGGACTTTACAGCCGAAATGTTACAKGGAATAATACAGAATGAAGAGGTTCCCCCCTCCCAGGTTCCAGAGCCTGTTGAGGGATCTGAATAGACATTTAAATCCAACTGAAAGAGTACAGTTGTAGTTTTTGTGTTTTATTTACTTTTGAATATTAGAAGTGTTTTTTTTTTTTTTTTTTTACATTGACCTAATCCTTATTATTTTGGTTTGTCAGTCCCCCCCCCATCCAGTAGGTGGCGGCATGCACCTCTAACGTTGTTTGCGGACCGCCATAATAMCATGGAAGRAGAAACTATAGCATTCCGGGCTGGGACTTGCGGTTGTGCTTGTTAGTARCATCTGAATAGACAAAGCCATTGCCGTTGTGCGTGTTAGTAGCATCTGAATAGACAAAGCCATGGCGGAGAGTCTGTGCGTTGTTGTGCTCCTTTTGTGTGGGACTCTGATCCCCTTCGTGACCGGTGAGTTTGTCAATTGGAAATCAGTCATTAACAAACATTGTTCAGTATCAGTCTGTGACATTGTAGCTAAGAGTTTGTTGATGTTTTTTTTTCCTCTCCGCAAAGCTAGCTAACGTTAGATGTCTAACAGTGAAAGTACATGTGAARGTACATCTTTCATTTTCGGATGAGGTGGGGCGAGTCTGGCAACCAYGCTGCTAAAGCCACTTACTGTCTGTTTGGTAACTACATATGTATGACTGTTTCGTATGACTTTGCCTTAACTCTTAAAAGGTTTTAAGTACATAGTTGGTCTAGAGAAGGGTTATGTTATCTCACTGTCAAACATGGACGTAACGTCGTTATGCAGTATTAATTCAATTCAAGGGGCTTTATTGGCATGGGAAGTGAAATAGATAATATACAAAAGTGAAATAAACAATACAAATTAACAGGAAACATTACACATACAGAAGTTTCAAAAGAATAAAGACATTACAAATGTCATATTATATATATACAGTGTTGTAACAATGTAACAAATGGTTAAAGTACAMAAGGGAAAATAAATAAGCATAMATATGGGTTGTATTTACAATGGTGTTTGTTCTTCACTGGTTGCCCTTTTCTTGTGGCAACAGGTCACAAATCTTGTTGCTGTGATGGCACACATGTGGATCCTGTGGATAGTATTATCTAACTAACTTACTATATCGTTCTTATTTCGCAATATCCACTTCCTCCGCTGTTACTGGGTGATGAACTACACATGCAATATGTGTTGTGTGACTCGTGGAGTTGAACTGTTTGTTGTTAATTTAGTTGTAACTAGCTAAAGTAATAAAAAAATAAAAAAAAGTGTCTGCTTCCATGATGTCACAGGGAACGAACTCGTAAATGACATGGGTGAGACTGGGACATGACTAGTGTTTCACTCCATCTTGGATTGTAAATGTTGAAATTTGAAAATGTACAGTATTTTGAGGGCATTTTAGCCAGAGAGAGATACATTAATAATTTGCTCTGCGCCTGATTGTGAGAGGTCATTCACATCCGAGCTACTCTAATTCGATAAACCAGATCTCGAGGAAGCAATCAAGGATGTCTGTCTGGCGGGCCTGCCACCTCATGACTTTACGTTACCCTCTGCTAGCTGCATGGACATCCACCTCGTTTTAGGCTTCAGATAGAACGTTTGGGGAGATTAAGTGGCCAATTCAATCAGATTCGCTTTAGTCCACATCTGCATAGCAGTTGTTTTGGCGATGTTGAACTCAGAAGTGGAATTGTGGTGCTTTCGTGTCAACTGTGAGCTCGGGGAGRRKGGGGGGGGGGGGGGGGGRGGAGAGGTAAAATCACGAGCCAGTGATCTTCAGGCCGTTAAGTCGGAGTTATAGGAAGATGCTGAGTGGCCGACTTGGATGACCATTCAAAACGATTTTACCAGTCGGAGCTAATTTCCCCGCATCCCACAGGTTCCCAGTTGTCTTGAACGCTCAGAAGTCAGAAATGTCCTAGTTCCCAGTTGATTTGATCACAACATTATGGTGCTTTTAAGACATTGGGGAACTCTGTAGCCCCATGTGGTTAGGCTACCATCATCACCCACCCCAGCAGCATACCACCCTGCATCCCACTGCTGGCTTGCTTCTGAAGCTAAGCAGGGTTGGTCCTGGTCAGTCCCTGGATGGGAGACCAGATGCTGCTAGAAGTGGTGTTGGAGGGCCAGTAGGAGGCACTCTTTCCTCTGGTCTAAAACATATCCCAATGCCCCAGGGCAGTGATTGGGGACATTGCCCTGTGTAGGGGTACTGTCTTTCGGAGTGGATGTTAAACGGGTGTCCTGACTCTCTGTGGTCACTAAAGATCCCATGCCACTTATCGTAGGGGTGTTAACCCCCGGTGTCCTGGCTAAATTCACAATCTGTCCCTCATACCATCACTGCCACTTAATCATCCTCAGCTTCCAATGGGCTCATTCATCTCCTCTCCTCTGTAACTATTCCCTAGGTCGTTGCTTTAAATGAGAATRTGTTCAGTCAACTTACCTGGTGGAATAAGGCTTAAAAAAACACTGAGGGGGTTTGATTATCTGTCAGGGTTGCACCATATGGGAGGAGTTTGCACCATGTGGGAGGAGTTTGCACCACGTGGGAGGAGTTTGTGAAAAGTGATTGAATTCCTTTTGGAACTGGGCATGAGCCAGGTGCCCCGCTCTGACTGACAGCAGCTCCAATTTTCTTTTATGTAGGTTAAGCACATGGAGTATTGAGTAGGATTCTGTGTTTTCACATGCTAAAGGTATTGCTTTGGATAAAAATAGATGTATGCTCCATGCTACCTTGTTGATAACATGACCGAGCAGGGGGCAGATAACTGTTGATTTTGAAAAGAGCGCTCCTCCTTCACTGCTTTTGCCTGTTCATGTCGTGGGCCATAGCCCGGTGCACTGTGGGTCAGCTTAATCAAACTCCCTCATTAACTCTGTTGTGTTTGTTGTATTACCTGTCAATGTTATTGCTGTTGTCTTTCCAAGTTAGACTATACCATGTATTTTCTCCCAAGCTTTGTCCAACTCAAACCTATGATGTCTTTCTCCTTTCTACCCAGCTGGTGATGACTGTGAGGGCTACTACGATGCCAGCAGCCGATACCAATCCAAGCAGTACTGCGGTGTGTTCCAGGAGTGCTGTGGAACGTGTGAGAATAGATACTGCTGCATCAATGGCTACGGACAGATGGGGAAGTCTGAACAGAGCAGCTGCTTTTTCAGGTAGGAGGACAAAAACTATGGCTATGTCCTAAATCAAATGGTACCCTATGCCCCATGGGGCCCTAGTCTAAAGTCGTGCACTATATAGGGAATAGGGCCCTGGTCTAAAGTAGTGCACTATATAGGGAATAGGACCCTGGTCTAAAGTAGTGCACTATATAGGGAATAGGGCCCTGGTCTAAAGTAGTGCACTATATAGGGAATAGGACCCTGGTCTAAAGTAGTGCACTACATAGGGAATAGGGCTCTGGTCTAAAGTAGTGCACTACATAGGGAACATCCATGGCGGCTCAAAATCAATCTTAAATTAATGATTATTTATTATCAGCACACTGGAGAGGCTCCAACCAACTCAATGCACCTCGGTTTCTTTCTGAATAAAAGCTGAGTGGAGGTTTCCCTCTCCACATCACAGCAGGCCTCCCTCTCCACATCACAGCAGGCCTCCCTCTCCACATCACAGCAGGCCTCCCTCTCCACATCACAGCAGGCAGGGCCTGGTCTAAAGATTGCACTAATATAAGGGAATAGGGCCTGGTCTAAAGGTAGTGCATTATTAGGAATAGGGCCTGGTCTAAACGAGCTAGCGCCTATATAGGGAATAGGGCCCTGGTCAATAGTAGTGCGACTATACTATGGGAATAAAGGGCCCTGGTCTAAAGTAGTGCATTTGGAAAAGTATTCGAGGGACCCCCCTTTGGGACAATTTTTGTTTTATGTTTATTTAGAATGTATTGAATTGTTTTTCCCCCCCTCATTCTAAACCAACACAATACCCCATAATGACCATCAAATACCCCATAATGACATACCGTTACCCATAATGACAATCACAGAATAACCCCATAATGACAAAGCAAAAAACTGGTTTTAAGGACATTCTTCTGCAAGATGTATTAAAAATTAAAACACATATACATCAGTATTCAGACTAGAGGTCGACGTACGGCCGATTTTCAAAGTTTCACACTAATCGTCCATTTTGGACGCGATTATGGCCGATTAAC
>NW_019943590.1:73958-81181 GCF_002910315.2 Salvelinus sp. IW2-2015
GATTACTTTGCAATCCACGAGGAGACTGCGTGGCAGGGTGACCACCTGTTACCTTGGCTCCTTGCTGCACTCGCGTAAATTGCTAGCTAGCGTTAAACTTATCTTATAAAAAAAACAATCAATCTTAACATAATCACTAGTTAACTACACATGGTTGATGATATTACTAGTTTATCTAGCTTGTCCTGCGTTGCATATAATCGATGAAAAAAGCACAGTCGTTGCACAAATGTACCTAACCATAAACATCAATGCCTTTCTTAAAATGAATATACAAATWWATATTTTTAAACCTGCATATTTAGTTTAAAAGAAATTCATGTTAGCAGGCAATATTAACTCGGTTAATGGTGTCATTTCTCTTGCGTTCAGTGCAAGCAGAGTCAGGGAATATGCAGCAGTTTGGACCGCCTGGCTCGTTGCGAACTGTGTGATGACCATTTCTTCCTAACAAAGACTGTAATTAATTTGCCAGATTTTGACATAATTCTAACATTGAAGGTTGTGCAATGTAACAGCAATATTTAGACTGATGGATGCCACCCATTCGATAAAATACGGAACGGTTCTGTATTTCAGTGAAAGAATTAACGTTTTGTTTTTTCGAAATGATAGTCTCCAGATTTGACCACATTAATGACCTAAGGCTCATATTTCTGTGTGCTTATTGTATTATAATTAAGTCTATGATTAGATTTTTGATAGAGTAGTCTGACTGAGCAGTGGTAGGCAGCAGTATTCAATCAAACAGCACTTTCCTCCGTTTGCGAGAGAAATAGTCCTATAATTTCTAAACTAACTACAACCTAAAACTTCTTACCTGGGAATATTGAAGACTCCTGTTAAAAGGAACCACCAGCTTTCATATGTTCTCATGTTCTGAGCAAGGAACTTAAATGTTAGCTTTTTTACATGGCACATATTGCACTTTTACTTTCTTCTCCAACAATGTGTTTTTGCATTATTTAAACCAAATTCAACATGTTTAATTATTTATTTATGTATTATATTAAGTTAAAATAAGTGTTCATTCAGTATTGTTGTAATTGTCATTATTACAAATATACACTGCACACATCGCTCAAAAAATAAAGGGAACACTTAAACACACAATGTTAACTCAGTCAATCATCACTTCTGTTGAAATCAAACTGTCCACTAGGAAGCAACACTGATTGACAATACATTTCAACATGCTGTTGTGCAAATGGAATAGACAAAAGGTGGAAATTATAAGGCATTAGCAAGACACCCAATAAAGGAGTGGTTCTGGCAGTGGTGACCACAGCACCACTCTCAGTTCTATGCTTCCTGGCTGATGTTTTGGTCACTTTTGAATGCTGGCGGTGCTTTCACTTAGTGTAGCTAGACGGAGTCTACAACCAACAGTGGCTCAGGTAGTGCCGCTCATCCAGGATGGCACAGTAAATGCGAGCTGTGGCAAGAAGGTTTGCTGTGTCTGTCAGCGTGTGTCCAGAGCTGGAGGCGCTACAGGAGACAGGCCGCTAACATCAGGAGAACGTGGAGGAGGCCTAGGAGGGCAACAACCCAGCAGCAGCGACTGCTTACCATCCGTTTGTGCAAGGAGGGCACTGCCAGAGCCGTGCAAAATGACCTCCAGCACGGCCACAAATGTGCATGTGTCTGCTCCAACGGTCAAGAACAGACTCCTATGAGGGGTATGAGGGCCCCGACGTCCACAGGTGGGGTTGTGCTTACAGCCAACACAGTGACGGACGTTTGGGGCATTTGCAGAGAAAACCAAGATTGAATTCGCCACTGGCGCCCTGTGCTCTTCACAGATGAAAAGCAGGTTCCACACTGAGCAGCTGAGCACAAGTGACAGACGTGACAGTGTCTGGAGACGCCGTGGGAAGAAGTTCTGACTGCCTGCAACATCTCCAGCATGACCGGTTTGGCGGTGGGGTCAGTCTGGTGTGGGGTGGACATTTCTTGTGTGGGGCCGCACAGCCTCCATGTGCTCGCCAGAGGTAGCCTGACTCCCATTAGGTACCGAGATGAGATCCTCAGACACCTTGTGAGACATATGCATGTTGTCCTGTTGGAAGGTTGAACCCTTCGCCCAGTCTGAGGTTCTGACCACTCGGAGCAGTTTTCATCAAGGATCTCTCTTGTACTTTGCTCTGTTATCTTCCTTGATCCTGATAATAACTCAAAAGTCTGCCTAAAAACATCCCCAAACATGATGCTCGCAACCACCCATGCTTTACAGCTATTTCTTTTAATTAACTAGGCCAAGTCTGTAGGGATGGGTACAGGGTTCCTCCAGAGCTGACATTGGCATTCGGCAAGAGTTCAATCTTGGTTTCATCAGACCAGAGAATCTTGTTTCTCAAGGTCAGAGTCTTTAAGTACCGCTTTTAGCAACTCATCAGCTGGGCTGTCATGTGCTTTTTACTGAAGGAGTGGCCTTCCATCTGGCCACTCTACATAAAGGCCTGATTGGTGGAGTGCTGCAGAGATGGTGTTCCTTCGTGGAAGGTTTCCTATCTCCACAGAGGAATCTGGAGCTCTGTCAAGGTGACCAATGGAGTTCTTGTCCCAGTCCATGACAAGGCCCTTCTCCCCTGATGCTGCAGTTTGGCGCGGTGCCGTCTAGGAAAGAGTCTTGGTGGTTCCAACTTCTTCCATTTTAATAATGAGGATGCACTGTGTTCTTGGGGACCTTCAATGTTGGCAGATAGTTTTGGTACCTTCCCAATCTGTGCCTCGACACAATTCCGTCTCGAGCTCACCAATTCCTTCGCATCATGGCTTGGTTTTTGCTCTGACATGCACTGTCAACTGTGGGACTTATATAGAGTACAGGTGCCTTTCCAAATCATGTCCAATTCAATTGATTTACACAGGTGGACTCCAATCAAGTTGTAGAAACATCTCAAGGTGATCAATGAAACAGGAATGCACCTGAGCTCCATTTTGAATCTCATAGCAAAGGTCTGAATACTATATTACATAAGGTATTCTATTTTTAATAAAAATCTGTTTTCGTTTGTCATTATGGGGTATTGTGTAATAGATTGTGATGAAAATGTTTGTCATTTTGGGGTATTGCTGTGTAGATTTTAGGATTTAATTTTTAATTTTTTATCCATTTTAGAAGGTTTGTAAGTAACAAAATGTGGAAAAGTCAAAGGGTCTGAATACTTTTCCGCTAGGAATAGGTAGCCATTTGACACGACTCAAAGATGAACACCACGTGGTTCAGGGAACTGTGCTTGTTGCAAACCTGGCCTGAGACCTGAAGCACATTGAAGAACATCTGTTTACTTGCTGAAACCGACTCACCAAGCACACAACACGATTGTGACATTCTGTCATGAAGATGTCACCCGACAACCCCTCAACTTCCTCTTTCAACAAAACTCTTTTTCAGATAAGTGAAACGAAACTTTGCACATGCCATCCGTCCTTGTAATATCATGAAAGGCCTCTGTCACACCCATCAGAACAGAAGCAGAGTAGAGACCCCCCCACAATCAAAACAATCTAGCGGTATATTAAAACAAGTCATCTGGAATTAGCCGGTTTAATTTGATAAACAGCAGATTACACAGTTTGGTTTGTCTGATTTAGAAAGCTAAACGTGTTTTTGGTGGAATTAACCCTTTCAAGTTTTATCTTTCTAAAAAAAAAAAACCCCCGCTATTTCAGGTTATTTAGAAAAGTTAGCTTTGCCACTCCTTGATCCTGCTTCAATAGTTTACCAATTCTTCAGGGAACATGTTTCAGTCTTCCAGAGATTTGAGACTGGACAGAGGTTCACCTTCTTTCTTGTATCTTTGGCTGCACAGGGCTACATGCAATGCTTTTGCACAACAGTACACATACAGAAGTCTTTTTTTTTTTAATAGATCAGAAATATGTTATCTGACTGATTGTTGTGTTTCTCTATTCCAGAGCAGCAGCAGCAGCAGCAGCTTCCCATCTGGCCGTTCATTACAATAACTGTCATCTTCCTGATTATTTTAATCTCTTGCTGCTTGTGTCCTGCTGCTCTGCTTGTAAACCATGTGCCGGAAGCCGACGTAAAGTCTCCCTTTGATACACACATGTTTACTCTAATATGCTGAAGCCGCACGATGTACAGTGCTTTGCAAAAGTATTTCACCCCCCCCCCCTTTAGGTGTTTTTTACTATTTGTTGCATACAACCTGTAAATTTTAAATTTCAATGTTAATGGACATACACAAATAGTCAAATTTGTGCGCGTCGAATGAAAATACAACTTAATAAATAATGAATAACTGGAAAAGTCGGCTCCGTGCATATGTATTCACCCTCTTTGCTATGAAGCCCCAATAAGATTGGTGCAACAAAGTTGTGGAGAAAGTACAGATAGGGTTATAAAACAGAACAGCTTTGAACATCACCGGAGCACCATCAAATCCATATTATTTAAAAAAAGTGGAAAGAATATGGCCACCAACAAACAACTGCAAGAGGGGTCGCTCACCGCACAACTCACGACCAGGCAAGGACGGGCATTAATCAGAGAGCCCAAAAGAGACCAAGAATAACCTGAAGGAGCTGCAAGCTCCAGTGAGAGATTGGAAGTATCTGTCCATGGGACCACCCTCCTTGCCAGCCTCTCACGAGCGGCCTTACGGAAGAAGTGGCCAGAAAAAAATAGCAACAGTTTGGTGTTCGCCAAAAGGCAATGTGGGAGACTCCCAAACATATGAAGGGTTACTCTGGTCAGATGAGACTAAATTTACGTTATTTGCGCATCAAGGAAACTATGTTGGCGCAAACCAACACCTCTTTCACCCAGAGAAACACACAGATAGAAAGACACGGTGGTGGCAGCAATCATGCTGTGGGGATGTTTATTCATCAGGCAGGGACTGGGAACACTGGTAGAATTGAAGGAATTATGGGATGGCGCTATAATAGGGTATCATACTTGAGGGAACTGCTTCAGTCTTCCAGAGATTTGAGACTGCGCACAGGAGGTTCACCTTCCAGCAGGACAATGACCCTAAGCATACTGCTGAAAGCAAACACTCTAGTGGTTAAGTGGAAACATTTACATGTATTAGAATGGCCTAGTCAAAGCCACGACCTCAATCCAAGTGAGAATATATGGTGTTACTTAAAGATTGCTTACACAGCGGAACCCATCCAACTTGAAGGAGCTGGAGCAGTTTTAATCTTGAAGATGGGCAAAAATCCCAGTGGCTTAGATGTGCCAAGCTTACAGAGACATTACCCCAAGAGCTTGCAGCTGTAATTGCTGCAAAAGGTGGCTGTACAAGTATTGCCTTTGAGGGGGTGAATAGTTATGCAACGTCATTGTTTTTTTGTCTATTTCTAGTTTGTTTCACAATAAAAAAATATTTTGCATCTTCAAAATTGGTAGGCATGTTGTGTAAATCAAATGATACTAACCCCCCAAAAATCATTTTAATCTCCGGTTGTAAGGCAACAAAATAGGAACATGCCAAGGGGGGTGAATACTTCCGCAAGTCACTATGTCTCCTTTGATCACAACACGATAACAACATGTTTACGCTAAAATACAATACAAATATGCTGGTTGATTTTTAGATTAAAACAATTATATGACTATTTGTTTATTTCTCAAGACTCTGTGTAGTCTGGGGTCATTTGACTGTAGTATCTTGTCTGGGGTAGGTAGTCTGGAGTTGGTCATTCTGACTGTAGTATCTGTGTAGTCTGGGGGTCATTCTGACTGTAGTATCTCTGTGTAGTTGGGGGTCAGTTCTGATAGTATCTCGTGTAGTCTGGGGTCCAGTTTCTGACATGTAGTATCTCTGTGTAGTCTGGGGGTCAGAGTTCTGACTGTCAGTATCTCTGTGTAAGTCTGGGGGTCAGTTCGATTAGTATCTCTATCGTCTGGGTGTGTCGTTCTGACTGTAGTATCTTTTGTGTAGTATCCTGGGAGTCTAGTTCTGACTGTAGTATCTCTGTGTAGTCTGGGGGTCAGTTCTGACTGTAGTCTCTGTGTACGGGTCAGTTCTGACTGTAGTATTCTGTAGTGGGTCCTGTTCTGACTGTAGTCATTCTGGGTGGTCTGTTTTACTGATGTAGTATTTCTGTGTAGTCTGGGGGTCCGTCTCTGTACTTGTAGTTCTGGGAGGTCGTTCTTGACCTGTAGTCTGGGGGTCAGTTTCTGACTGACTGTGTAGTCTGGGGTCGTTCTGACTAGTAGTCTGGGGTCAGTTCTGACTGTAGTCTGGGGGTTCGTTCTGACTGTAGTCTGGGGGTCAGTTCTGACTGTAGCTTGGGGGCAGTGATCTGTCTGTTGTGTCTGATGTAGTCTGGGGGTCAGTTCTGACTGTAGTATCTCTGTGTAGTCTGGGGGTCTCTGTTGCTCTGTGTAGTCTGGGGGTCAGTTCTGACTGTAGTATCTCTGTGTAGTCTGGGGGTAGCCGGACTGTATTGTCATCTTGACTGTAGTATTGTGTGTGGATTCATGTATCTGGGGGTTACCGTTTCTGACGTAGTTGGTCTTGATTGTAATCGTGTAGTTGGGTCAGTTTCTGACTATGTCTGTGATCTTGTGCTAGTATCAAGGTTTACTGATCTGAGTTGGGGTCAGTTAGACTGTAAGATCCTGTGTAGTCCTGGGGTCGTTCTGATGAGTAACCTGGAGCGGAGTCAGTTCTGATGTAGTGACTCTGTGTAGTTGGGGGTCAGTTCTATGACTGTACGTATCTCTGTGTAGTATGGGGGTCTGTTCTGCTAAAACTCTGTGACGTCTCTGGGGGCTCAGTTCCTGACTGTAGATATCTCTGTGTAGGTTGGGGGTATTGCTGTTAGTCACTCTCTGTGTGCTCTGGGGTCAGTTTGAGCTGTAGTATCTTGTGTAGTTCGCTGGGTGCAAGTTTTGACTGTAGCTATCCTTCGTACTGAGTCTGGGGTCGCGTTCTGACTGTAAGTTCTGGAGAGAGTCATATGGTTCTGACTCGCTAGATTGCGATTGTGTAGTCTGGGGCAGTTCTGACGTGTATTTTTGTGTGTTGGGGGTCAGTTTCTGACGTAGTAGTACCGTGAGTCGGTCGGGTAGATTTCGCTTCTGAGCGGGGGTAGTAACTGCTGTAGATCGGGGGTCGTATCCAGTGACCTGTTGTGACTAGGAGAGGGTCCGCATCTTGACTGTAGTAATATCTGGGGGTCAGTTTTGACTGTAAGTACTGGGGGTCAGTTCTGACTGTAAGTCTGGGGGGTCAGTTCTG
>NW_019943590.1:81206-89295 GCF_002910315.2 Salvelinus sp. IW2-2015
GTCTGGAGACGCCGTGGAGAACGTTCTGCTGCCTGCAACATCCTCCAGCATGACCGGTTTGGCGGTGGGTCAGTCATGGTGTGGGGTGRCATTTCTTTGTGGGGCCGCACAGCCCTCCATGTGCTCGCCAGAGGTAGCCTGACTCCCATTAGGTACCGAGATGAGATCCTCAGASCCCTTGTGAGACCATATGCATGTTGTCCTGTTGGAAGGTGAACCTTCGCCCCAGTCTGAGGTTCTGACCACTCTGGAGCAGGTTTTCATCAAGGATCTCTCTGTACTTTGCTCTGTTCATCTTTCCCTTGATCCTGACTAATCTCAAAGTCCCTGCCACTAAAAAACATCCCCACAACATGATGCTGCAACCACCATGCTTTACCGTATTTCTTTTATTTAACTAGGCAAGTCACTGTAGGGATGGTACCAGGGTTCCTCCAGACGTGACACTTGGCATTCAGGCCAAAGAGTTCAATCTTGGTTTCATCAGACCAGAGAATCTTGTTTMTCAWGGTCAGAGTCCTTTARSTRCCTTTTAGCAAMCTYTMAGYKGGCTGTCATGTGCCTTTTACWGAGGAGTGGCTTCYRTCTGGCCACTCTACCATAAAGGCCTGATTGGTGGAGTGCTGCAGAGATGGTTGTCCTTCTGGAAGGTTCTCCTATCTCCACAGAGGAACTCTGGAGCTCTGTCAGAGTGACCATGGAGTTCTTGGTCACCTCCCTGACCAAGGCCCTTCTCCCCTGATAGCTCAGTTTGGCCGGGCGGCCAGCTCTAGGAAGAGTCTTGGTGGTTCCAAACATCTTCCATTTAATAATGATGGATGCCACTGTGTTCTTGGGGACCTTAACTGTTGCAGAAATGTTTTGGTACCCTTCCCCAGATCTGTGCCTCGACACAACCCTGTCTCGGAGCTCGACGGGCAATTCCTTCGACCTCATGACTTGGTTTTCGCACTGACATGCACTGTCAACTGTGGGACCTTATATAGACAGGTGTGTGCCTTTCCAAATCATGTCCAATCAATTGAATTTACCACAGGTGGACTCCAATCAAGTTGTAGAAACATCTCAACGATGGTCAATGGAAACAGGATGCACCTGAGCTCCATTTTGAATCTCATAGCAAAGGGTCTGAATACTTATTTACATAAGGTATTTCTATTTCGGTTACATAATTGCGGCGTGTCTTGAATCACCGTCCCAGCTCAGTGTGCATTCCAAATGCAGCTATTCCTTTTATATACACACTGCAGGTCAAAGTAGGGAACTATATTAGGGACCCCGTTTGGGATACACAATCTTTGTTTTTTGATTCCTCCCCACCGCCGGGCCTGTCAGGGTTCCAAGTGGGAGTGGTCTGACCACTTCCTGTATGACAAGGTGGCTCTGAAGGCTCGCGCCTGTGGGTGGTTACTACGGAAGTATGAGGTCGACTCACGGGCTGGAAAGTAACCCACAGTTTATTTCTAACCACAGATTCAGCAGGCACGTGTTCAATAGACACCAAACAGGATAAACACTTTTTAATTTATTTTTCTGATGCAAGAAAAACAAGAGATTCTCATCCAACAGCGCAGGACAGCCAGATGACACTGGTTCTGTTCCGGTCGGCCACCAACGAGCAACTTATTCAACACGGAAGGAACATCCAATAAATAAAACGTGTTAGGGGAAGTAGAATACTCCCACGGTATCACGTTGTCAACCTTTAGGTGTTTAAGTAAAGGAACTGGTAATATGGGAGCCAGAGGCTACGGACAAATAGAACCCTATTCCCTATGTAGTGCACTACCCACAGGCTTTGGTCTAACAGTAGTGCACTACCCACAGGCTGTCTAAAGTAGTTGCACCTACCACAGGGGCTCTGTCTAAAAGTAGTGCACTTACCCAGTAATAGCTGTACCATATTAGGATGTAGAATATATTTTCCCTACTTCACATTAAAAACCAGTTGTGACTAGACTAACCGGTATGTGGCTTCTGCTCCATATGATTGGCAGCATATTTACCCACAACCAGAAACCTGAGGTGTGGTTCGAACAGGAAAAATAGTTTGAACTTTAGCTACGCATTCCCATTGTTTGTTAGTTCTGGACGAAAAACAAGTCTGAGAGGTAGTGTTTCGACGGGCGTGTGTCTGTTTTCAGGTCTAAACATGCGCTACAAATAATCATTTTTGGAAAAAATATGGTTTATGTTACTAAAAATAGCAAAAGTATTTGCATTTAATATTGCTGCTGAAATACACAGTTATTCCATGCAAAAAAGTAGCTTATTTGTGCTTCACCGGTAAACATTCTAGAATGTTCATTCAAATCGTTCAACTGAAATTTGTTACTAGTACATGTTTGCGGCTAACGAAGCCTTGTTGAACTTAACTCTACTAAACCACTCCGACTACCAGATTAACCAAGCCCAAGACTACACAGAGATACTACGTCAGAACTGACCCCCAGCTACACAGAATACTACAGTCAGAACTGACCCCCAGACTAAACAAGTCTACAGTCAGAAACTGACCCCAGACTACACAGAGATACTACAGTCAGAACTGACCCCCAGACTACACAGAGATACTACAGTCAGAACTGACCCCAGACTACACAGAGATACTACAGTCAGAACTACCCCCAGACACAGAGATACTACAGTCAGAACTGACCCCAGGACTACAGTCAGAACGGACCCCGACACAGTCAGAATGACCATACAGTCAGAATACCCAGACTACAGTCAGAACTGACCCCCAGACTTACAGTCAGAACGGCACCCCAGACTACATCAGAACGGACCCCCGACTACAGAGATACTACAGTCAGAACTGACCCACAGACTACACAGAGATTACTACAGTCAGAAACTGACCCCCAGACTACACAGAGATACTACAGTCAGAACTGACCCCAGACTACACAGAGATACTACAGTCAGAACTGACCACCAGACTACAAGTCAGAACGGACCCCCAGACTTACAGTCAGAAACGACCCCCAGAACTACAGTCAGAAGACCCCCAGACTACACAGAGATAACTAGCGAACTGACCCCCAGATACAAGAGATACTACAGTCAGAACTGACCCCCAGACTACACAGAGATACTACAGTCAGAACTGACCCCCAGACTACAGTCAGAACGGACCCCCAAGACTACACAGAGATACTACAGTCAGAACTGACCCCAGACTACACAGAGATATACAGTCAGAACTGACCCCCAGACTACAGTCAGAACGGACCCCCAGAGTACACGAGATACTACAGTCAGAACTGACCCCCAGACTACACAGAGATACTACAGTCAGAACTGACCCCAGACAACAGTCAGAACGGACCCCAGACTACACAGAGTATACTACAGTCAGAACTGACCCCCAGACTACACAGAGATACTACAGTCAGAACTGACCCCCAGACTACAGTCAAACGGACCCCCAGACTACACAGAATACTACATCAGAACTGACCCAGACTACAGTCAGAACGACCCCAGACTACAGTCAGAACTGACCCCCAGACTACAGCAGAAGACCCCCAGACTACAGTCAGAACTGCCCCAGACTACAGTCAGAACACCCAGACTACCAGTCAGAAACTGACCCCAGACTACAGTCAGAACGACCCCCAGACTACAGTCAGAACGGACCCCCAGACTACACAGAGATACTACAGTCAGAACAGACCCCAGACTACACAGAGATACTACAGTCAGAACAGACCCCAGACTACAGAGATACTACAGTCAGAACTGACAACTACATCGAAGACCCCAGACTACACGAGAACTACAGTCGAACTGACCCCCAGACTACACAGAGATACTACAGTCGAACGACCCCAGACACAGAGATACTACAGTCAGAACTGACCCGACTACACAGTACTACATCGAACTGACCCCAGACTACACAGAGATACTACAGTCAGAACTGACCCCCAGACTACACAGAGATACTACAGTCAGAACTGACCCCCAGACTACACAGAGATACTACAGTCAGAACTGACCCCCAGACTACCAGAGATACTACAGTCAGAACTGACCCCCAGACTACACAGAGATACTACAGTCAGAACTGACCCCCAGACTACACGAGATACTACAGTCAGAACTGACCCCAGACTACCAGAGGTCATTGAGAATATAAACAAATAGTTCATATAATTGTTTTAAATCTAAAATCAACCAGCATATTTGTATTGTATTTTAGCGTAAACATGTTTGTTATCGTGTTGTGATCAAAGGAGACATAGTGACTTGCGGAAGTATTCACCCCCTTGGCATGTTTCCTATTTTGTTGCCTTACAACCTGGAATTAAAATTGATTTTTGGGGGGGTTAGTATCATTTGATTTACACAACATGCCTACCATTTTGAAGATGCAAAATATTTTTTTATTGTGAAACAAACTAGAAATAAGACAAAAACAACTTGAGCGTGCATAACTATTCACCCCCTCAAAGGCAATACTTTGTACAGCCACCTTTTGCAGCAATTACAGCTGCAAGTCTCTTGGGTATGTCTCTGTAAGCTTGGCACATCTAGCCACTGGGATTTTTGCCCATTCTTCAAGATAAAACTGCTCCAGCTCCTTCAAGTTGGATGGGTTCCGCTGGTGTACAGCAATCTTTAAGTAACACCATATATTCTCACTTGGATTGAGGTCTGGCCTTTGACTAGGCCATTCTAATACATGTAAATGTTTCCACTTAAACCACTAGAGTGTTGCTTTAGCAGTATGCTTAGGGTCATTGTCCTGCTGGAAGTGAACCTCCGTGCCAGTCTCAAATCTCTGGAAGACTGAAGCAGGTTCCCTCAAGAATATCCCTGTATTTAGCGCCATCCATAATTCTTCAATTCTGACCAGTTTCCCAGTCCCTGCCGATGTAAAACATCCCCACAGCATGATGCTGCCACCACCGTGCTTCACTGTGTGTTCTCGGGTGAAGAGAGGTGTTGGGTTTGCGCCAGACATAGCGTTTTCCTTGATGGCCAAAAAGCTAAATTTTAGTCTCATCTGACCAGAGTACCTTCTTCCATATGTTTGGGGAGTCTCCCACATGCCTTTTGGCGAACACCAAACGTGGTTTGCTTATTTTTTTCTGGCCACTCTTCCGTAAAGTCCAGCTCTGTGGAGTGTACGGCAAAGTGGTCCATGGACAGATACTCCCATCTCCACTGTGGAGCTTTGCAGCTCCTTCAGGGTTATTTCTTTGGTCTCTTTGTTCCTCTCTGATTAATGCCCCTCCTTGCCTGGTCCGTGAGTTTTGGTGAGCGACCCTCTCTTGGCAGGTTTGTTGTGGTGCCATATTCTTTCCATTTTTTTTTAAATAATGGATTTGATGGTGCTCCGTGGGATGTTCAAAGCTGTTCTGTTTTTTATAACCCTGATCTGTACTTCTCCACAACTTTGGTTGCACCAGATCTTATTTAGGGGCTTCATAGCAAAGAGGGTGAATACATATGCACGCACCACTTTTCAGTTATTCATTATTTATTAAGTTGTATTTTCATTTCACTCCACAAATTGGACTATTTGTGTATGTCCATTACATGAAATTTAAAATTACGTTGTAATGCAACAAAATAGTAAAAACACCTAAAGGGGGGGGGGGGTGAATACTTTTGCAAAGCACTGTACATCTGGCTTCAGCATATTAGAGTAAACTGTTGTGATCAAAGGAGACTTACGTCTGGGCTTCCGGCACATGTTGTACAAGCAGCAGCAGGGACACAAGCAGCAAGAGATTAAAATAATCAGGAAGATGACAGTATTGTAATGAACGGCCAGATGGTGAATGTGCTGCTGCTGCTGCTGTGCTGCTGGAATAGAGAAACACAACAATCAGTCAGATAACATTATTTCTGATCATTAAAAAAAAGACTTCTGTATTGTACTGTTGCATAAAGCATTGCATGTTAGCCCTGTGCAGCCAAAGATACAGAAGAGAAGGTGAACCTCTGTCCCAGTCTCAAATCTCTGGAAGACTGAAACAGGTTTCCCTGAAGAATTGTAACTATGAAGCAGGATCAAGGAGTTGGCAAAGCTAACTTTTCTAAATAACCTGAAATAGCGGGGAGTTTTTTTTTTTAGAAAGATAAAACTTGAAATGGGTTTAATTCCACCAAAAAACACGTTTAGCTTTCTAAATCAGACAAACCAAACTGTTAATTCTGCTTGTTTATCAAAGTTAACCGGCTAATTCAGTGATCTTGTTTTATATACCGCTAAGTTTGTTGATTGTTGGGGGGGTCTACTCTGCTTCTGTTCTGATGGGGTGGTGACAGAGCCTGTTCATGTATTACAAGGACGGATGCATGTGCAAAGTTTCGTTTCACTGATCTGAAAAGAGCTTTTGTTTGAAAGAGGAAGTGAGGGGTTGTGGTTGACATCTTCATGACAGAATGTCACAATCGTGTTGGTGGCTTGGCTGAGGGTTTCAGCAATAAACAGATGTTCTTCAATGTTCTTCAGGTCTCAGGCCAGGGTTTGCAACAAGCACAGTTCCCTGAACCACGTGGTTTCATCTTTGAGTCGGTGTCAAATGGCTACCTATTCCTAGCGGAAAGTATTCAGACCCTTTGACTTTTTCCACATTTTGTTACGTTACAACCTTCTAAAATGGATAAAAAATTAAAAATTAAAATCCTAATTAATCTACACACAATACCCCATAATGACAACATTTTCTTCATCAATCTATACACAATACCCCATAATGACAAAGCGAAAACAGGTTTTTATTAAAAATAGAAATACCTTATGTAAATAAGTATTCAGACCCTTTGCTATGAGATTCAAATGGAGCTCAGGTGCATCCTGTTTCCATTGATCATCCTTGAGATGTTTCTACAACTTGATTGGAGTCCACCTGTGGTAAATTCAATTGATTGGACATGATTTGGAAAGGCACCTGTCTATATACGCCACAGTTGACAGTGCATGTCAGAGCAAAAACCAAGCCATGAGGTCGAAGGAATTGTAAGTAGAGCTCAGAGACAGGATTGTGTTGAGGCACAGATCTGGTGAAGGATACCAAAAACTGTCTGCAACATTAGGCGTCACAGTGGCATCCATCATTATTAAATGGAAGAAGTCTGGAACCACCAAGACTCTTCCTAGAACTGGCAGCCCGGCCAAACTGAGCAATCAGGGGAGAGGGCCTTGGTCAGGGAGGTGACCAAGAACTCCATGGTCACTCTGACAGAGCTCCAGAGTTCCTCTGTGGAGATAGGAGAACCTTCCAGAAGGACAACCATCTCTGCAGCACTCCACCAATCAGGCCTTTATGGTAGAGTGGCCAGATGGAAGCCATCCTCAGTAAAAGGCACATGACAGCCAGCTGAGAGTTTGCTAAAAGGTACTTAAAGGACTCTGACCTTGAGAAACAAGATTCTCTGGTCTGATGAAACCAAGATTGAACTCTTTGGCCTGAATGCCAAGGTCACGTCTGGAGGAACCTGGTACCATCCCTACAGTGACTTGCCTAGTTAAATAAAAGAAATACGGTAAAGCATGGTGGTTGCAGCATCATGTTGTGGGGATGTTTTTTAGTGGCAGGGACTTTGAGATTAGTCAGGATCAAGGGAAAGATGAACAGAGCAAAGTACAGAGGGATCCTTGATGAAAACCTGCTCAGAGTGGTCAGAACCTCAGACTGGGCGAAGGTTCACCTTCCAACAGGACAACATGCATATGGTCTCACAAGGGTCTGAGGACTCATCTCGGTACCTAATGGGAGTCAGGCTACCTCTGGCCACTCTACATAAAGGCCTGATTGGTGAGAAGTGCTGCCAGATGGTTGTCCTTTTGGAGGTCTCCTATCTCCACAGAGAACTTCTGGAGCTCTTGTCAGATGACCATGGAGTGCTTTGTCACCTCCCTGACCAAGGCCCTTCTCCCCTTGATTGCTCAGTTTGGCCGGGCTGCCAGTTCTAGGAGCAGTCTTCGGTGGTTCCAGACTTCTTCCATTTAATAATGATGGGATGCCACTTGTGTTCTTGGGGACCTTCAATTGTTGGCAGACAGTTTTTGGCTATCCTTTCAACCAGATCTGTGCCTCACACCAATCCTGTCTCTGAGCTCTACTTA
>NW_019943590.1:89320-90739 GCF_002910315.2 Salvelinus sp. IW2-2015
ACGGGCAATTCCTTCGACCTCATGGCTTGGTTTTTGCTCTGACATGCACTGTCAACTGTGGGACCTTATATAGACAGGTGTGTGCCTTTCCAAATCATGTCCAATCAATTGAATTTACCACAGGTGGACTCCAATCAAGTTGTAGAAACATCTCAAGGATGATCAATGGAAACAGGATGCACCTGAGCTCCATTTTGAATCTCATAGCAAAGGGTCTGAATACTTATTTACATAAGGTATTTCTATTTTTAATAAAAACCTGTTTTCGCTTTGTCATTATGGGGTATTGTGTATAGATTGATGAAGAAAATGTTTGTCATTATGGGGTATTGTGTGTAGATTAATTAGGATTTTAATTTTTWAWTTTTTATCCATTTTAGAAGGTTGTAACGTAACAAAATGTGGAAAAAGTCAAAGGGTCTGAATACTTTCCGCTAGGAATAGGTAGCCATTTGACACCGACTCAAAGATGAAACCACGTGGTTCAGGGAACTGTGCTTGTTGCAAACCCTGGCCTGAGACCTGAAGAACATTGAAGAACATCTGTTTATTGCTGAAACCCTCAGCCRAGCCACCAACACGATTGTGACATTCTGTCATGAAGATGTCAACCACAACCCCTCACTTCCTCTTTCAAACAAAAGCTCTTTTCAGATCAGTGAAACGAAACTTTGCACATGCATCCGTCCTTGTAATACATGAACAGGCTCTGTCACCACCCCATCAGAACAGAAGCAGAGTAGACCCCCCCCCACAATCAACACAACTTAGCGGTATATAAAACAAGATCACTGAATTAGCCGGTTAACTTTGATAAACAAGCAGAATTAACAGTTTGGTTTGTCTGATTTAGAAAGCTAAACGTGTTTTTGGTGGAATTAAACCCATTTCAAGTTTTATCTTTCTAAAAAAAAAAACYCCCCGCTATTTCAGGTTATTTAGAAAAGTTAGCTTTGCCAACTCCTTGATCCTGCTTCATAGTTACAATTCTTCAGGGAAACCTGTTTCAGTCTTCCAGAGATTTGAGACTGGGACAGAGGTTCACCTTCTCTTCTGTATCTTTGGCTGCACAGGGCTAACATGCAATGCTTTATGCAACAGTACAATACAGAAGTCTTTTTTTTTTAATGATCAGAAATCATGTTATCTCTGACTGATTGTTGTGTTTCTCTATTCCAGCAGCAGCAGCAGCAGCAGCAGCACATTCACCATCTGGCCGTTCATTACAATACCTGTCATCTTCCTGATTATTTTAATCTCTTGCTGCTTGTGTCCCTGCTGCTGCTTGTACAACATGTGCCGGAAGCCCAGACGTAAGTCTCCTTTGATCACAACATGTTTACTCTAATATGCTGAAGCCCAGATGTACAGTGCTTTGCAAAAGTATTCACCCCCCCCCCCCTTTAGGTGTTTTTACTA
>NW_019943590.1:91388-109097 GCF_002910315.2 Salvelinus sp. IW2-2015
TGTCTTTGGAGAAGAGAGACCCTCCTGTAGGAGTTGAAACCTTACAGAGGTCTCTCTCCAGTAACAGAGGTCTGATATAATAAGGTGTGCCATTCGTATCACTGTAGTTCTATGACACTTACCAGTGTCTTGGTAGGGAAGTGGGGTGGTCCTGGCTGGAAGTGTTGTCCCTGGGTTGCCCGGTGCTGGTGGGCATGGCTGCCCTCCTCCGTAGTCCAGTTTTGGAGGCTGAGCCTCCATACCCAGGCTGGACGGTATTCGGGGCTGGTAAGTTCGGGTAGGCTGGGGCCACCTGGTAGCATTGGATGGGTGCTGCTGAGGTTTGCTGGGTGAATCTGGGTGTTTCACCTACGTGTGGTGTGTGAGGTCGGTGGCTTATCACCGCTGTATGGAATGAGCGAATATAATCAAGCCCGTTAGTTCACACCGTTTTTAATTAGAAGTCTTTGTAACAACTATTTGTTGAAACGGGTTGTGGTGAAGGAGAAACCCTAGTGTAAGACTGTTGGTTGAAATTAAGCCTAGTGTCTGTTTCTAATGAGCCAACAGGTAAAACCACAGCCTAAAATATGTGGAGGTGGGAAGAGTGTTGTGCTGACAGACAGGCCAGAAAATGGAAATTGCCTGATTATTCAGAACAGGAAGCCCCAGTCAGCTCAGTATAGGAGGGTATGTCTTAGGTTTTTTCCTAGGTTTTGCCTTTCTGGGAGTTTCCTAGGCCACCGGCTTTCTACACCTGGCATTGCTTTCTGTTTTGGGGGTTTAGGCTGGGTTCTGTACAGCACTTTGAGACCATATCAGCTGATGGTACGAAGGGCTTTACTAAATACATTTGATTTTATATCTGCCACAAAGCTTCTGTCGTCCCAAACCGTATTTGTACGCACAGCAGTGTTCTAAACAATATTGGAACTGTTTGCTTTCATACTTTAAAAAAAATCTCAGCGCAGCTCAGTAATTCTCGGTCAAAAACCCATTCAATGAAGAGGAATGCGTCGTAATTGTTGGGAGGAGCACGTTGGGGGGGGGGGGGGTGCGTCCCACGCGGATGGGCTCAGAGCCATCGTAAGGTAAGTCACGGATACTGGGCTATCAACTTCCTCAGTGTCTGTGGATCTGATAATGGCAAGAAGGGGAAGTTTCCAAAATGTACTTTAAGCTAATCTTAACACCATAGGTCTACGAATGTTGAATCCTACAGTATCAGCAATGCTCAAAATGTATGAGTTCTTGTTTCATGTTAAATTCCCATGTTTCCGAATTCCCATAACCAGATTCCCCCCCAACACTAAGGTTAGGTTTTACAAACACTAGATACTTCTCCGTTGTAAAGAGGACGCGTTACATAATTGGGCGTTGTCTGAAATCAAGCCGTCCCACTCAGTGTCCATTCCAAGATGCAAGCTATTCCTTTAATGATACGATCACTGCAGGTCAAAAGTAGGGGAACTATATTAGGGACCGTTTGGGAATACACAATCTTTGTTTTTTTTGGATTCCTCCAACCGCTCCGGCCTGTCCAGGGTTCCAAGTGGGTGGTCTGACCACTTTTCCGTATGACAATGGTGGCTCTTGAAGGCTCCGCCCCCTGTGGTGTGTGTACTACGATAAGTATGAGTCAGACTCACGGGCTGGAAGTAACCCACAGTTTATTCTAAACCACAGATTCAGCAGGCACGTGTTCAAATAGACACCAAACCAGGATAAACACTTTTTAATCTTATTTTTTCTGAAATGCAAGAAAAAAGAGATTCTCATTCCAACAGCGCAGGACAGCCAGATGACACCTGGTTTCCTGTTCGGAGTCCGGCACCAAAAACGAGACCAACTTTCAAAACGTAAGGAACATCCCAATAATGAAACGTGTTAGGTGGAATAAGAATACTCCCACGGCTTGATCACGTTGTAACCTTTTAAGTGTGTTTAATAAAGGAAACTGGTAATATGGGAGCCAGAGGCTACGGAACCAATAGAACCCTATTCCTATGTTAGTGCACTACCCCACAGAGGGCTCTGGTCTAAAGTAGTGCACTACCCACAGGCTCTGGTTCTACAAGTAGTGCACTACCTCACAGGGCCTCTGGTCTAAAAGTAAGTGCCATACCCAGGTAAATGAGTGACCATTTAGGATGTAGATTATTTCCCTACTTCACATTAAACAGTTGTGAACAGACTACCGGTATGTGGCTGTTCTCTCCATATGATGGGCAGCATTTTAACAACGAAACAGAAACCTGAGGTGTGGTTTCGAACAAGGAAAATAGTTGAATTTAGCTACGCATTCCATTTGTTTGTTATTTCTGGACGAACACAAAAGTCTGAGAAGGTAGTTGTCGGACGGGCGTAGTTGTCCTGTCAGGTCTATAACTGCCGCTACAAAAATCATTTGGAAAATATGGTTTATGTACTAAAAAAATAGCAAAGTAAATTTGGCAGTTTGGAATATTCTGGCTGAATACACAGTTATTTCCATGCAAAAATAGCTATTTGTGGCTTCACCGTAACAATTCTGAATGGTTCATTCAAAATCGTCAAATGGAAATTGGTTACTAAGTAACATGTTTGCCGCTAACGAAGCCTTGTTGAACTTAACTCCTTACTAAACACTGACCCCACTACGACTAACCACACAAGAGATACTACATCAGAACTGACCCAAGACTACACAGTTAGCTACAGTCAGACGACCCCAGACTACAAAGATGACTACAGTGTCAAACTGAACCCCACAGGATACACAGAGGATAACTACAGTCAAACTGACCCCGCATGACTCACAAGGGATACTACAGTCAGAACCTCAGACACTTGAGGGACCCTAGAATCTACATACTATCGAGTCATCACCTCCAAGCTCAAGAAACGTAAAGACCCAATCCGAGACTTACATCAGAACGATCTACTCCGATACAGTCAGAAACTGACCCCCAGACTACACGTCAAACTGACCCGCAGACTACAGTCAGAACTGACCCCCCAGACTACAGTCAGAACTGACCCCCAGACTACAGTCAGAAACTGACCCCCAGACTACAGTCAGAACGGACCCCCAGACTACAGTCAGAACGGACCCCCAGACTACACAGAAGATACTACAGTCAGAACTGACCCCCAGACTAAACAGAGATACCTACAGTCAGAACTGACCCCCGAACACACAGAGATACTACAGTCAGAACTGACCCCCAGACTACACAGAGATATCTACAGTCAGAACTGACCCCCAGACTACAGTCAGAACGGACCCCAGACTTACAGTCAGAACGGACCCCCAGACTACAGTCAGAACTGACCCCCAGACTACACAGAGATACTACAGTCAGAACTGACCCCCAGACTACACAGAGATACTACAGTCAGAACTGACCCCCAGACTACACAGAGATACTACAGTCAAGAACTGACCCCCAGACTACAGTCAGAACGGACCCCCAGACTACACAGAAGATACTACAGTCAGAACTGACCCCAGACTACACAGAGATACTACAGTCAGAACTGACCCCCAGACTACAGTCAGAACGGACCCCCAGACTACACAGAGATACTACAGTCAAACTGACCCCCAGACTACACAGAGATACTACAGTCAGAACTGACCCCCAGACAACAGTCAGAACGGACCCCCAGACTACACAGAGATACTACAGTCAGAACTGACCCCAGACTACACAGAGATACTACAGTCAGAACTGACCCCAGACTACAGTCAGACGGACCCCAGACTACACAGAGATACTACAGTCAGACCTGACCCCAGACTACAGTCAGAACGGACCCCAGACTACAGTCAGAACTGACCCCCAGACTACAGTCAGAACGGACCCCCAGACTACAGTCAGAACTGACCCCCAAGACTACAGTCAGAACGGACCCCAGACTACAGTCAGAACTGACCCCCAGACTACAGTCAGAACGGACCCCCAGACTACAGTCAGAACGGACCCCCAGACTACACAGATGATACTACCAGTCAGACAGACCCCCAGACTACACACGAGATACACAGTCAGAACAGACCCCAGACTACAGAGATAACAGTCAGAACTGACCCCCAGACTACAGTCATAAAGACCCCAGACTACACAGAGATACTACAGTCAGAACTGACCCCAGACTACACAGAGATACTACAGTCAGAACAGACCCCCAGACTACAGAGATCTACAGTCAGAAGACCCCAGACTACACAGAGATACAAAGTCAGAACTGACCCCAGACTACACAGAGATACTACAGTCAGAACTGACCCCAGACTACACAGAGATACTACAGTCAGAACTGACCCCCAGACTAACAGAGATACTAAGTCAGAACTGACCCCCAGAATACAAAGAGATACTACAGTCAGAAACTGACCCCCAGACTACACAGAATACTACAGTCAGAACTGCCCCCAGACTACACAGAGATACTACAGTCAGAACTGACCCCAGACTACACAGAGTCATTGAGAATATAAACAAATAGTTATATAATTGTTTTAAATCTAAAATCAACCAGCATATTTGTATTGTATTTTAGCGTAACATGTTTGTTATCGTGTTGTGATCAAAGGAGACATAGTGACTTGCGGAAGTATTCACCCCCCTTGGCATGTTCCTATTTTGTTGCCTTACAACCTGGAATTAAAATTGATTTTTGGGGGGGTTAGTATCATTTGATTTACACAACATGCCTACCATTTTGAAGATGCAAAATATTTTTTTATTGTGAAACAAACTAGAAATAAGACAAAAACAACTTGAGCGTGCATAACTATTCACCCCCTCAAAGGCAATACTTTGTACAGCCACCTTTTGCAGCAATTACAGCTGCAAGTCTCTTGGGGTATGTCTCTGTAAGCTTGGCACATCTAGCCACTGGGATTTTTGCCATTCTTCAAGATAAAACTGCTCCAGCTCCTTCAAGTTGGATGGGTTCCGCTGGTGTAACAGCAATCTTTAAGTAACACCATATATTCTCACTTGGATTGAGGTCTGGCCTTTGACTAGGCCATTCTAATACATGTAAATGTTTCCACTTAAACCACTAGAGTGTTGCTTTAGCAGTATGCTTAGGGTCATTGTCCTGCTGGAAGGTGACCCTCCGTGCCAGTCTCAAATCTTCTGAAGACTGAAGCAGGTTCCCTCAAGAATATCCTGTATTTAGCGCCATCCATAATTCCTTCAATTCTGACCAGTTTCCCAGTCCCTGCCGATGTAAAATCCCCACAGCATGATGCTGCCACCACCGTGCTTCACTGTGTGTTCTGGGGTGAAGAGAGGTGTTGGGTTTGCGCCAGACATAGCGTTTTCCTTGATGGCCAAAAAGCTAAATTTTAGTCTCATCTGACCAGAGTACCTTCTTCCATATGTTTGGGGAGTCTCCCACATGCCTTGGGCGAACACCAAACGTGTTTGCTTATTTTTTTCTGGCCACTCTTCCGTAAAGTCCAGCTCTGTGGAGTGTACGGCAAAGTGGTCCCATGGACAGATACTCCAATCTCCACTGTGGAGCTTTGCAGCTCCTTCAGGGTTATTTCTTTGGTCTTCTTGTTGCCTCTCTGATTAATGCCCTCCTTGCCTGGTCCGTGAGTTTTGGTGAGCGACCCTCTCTTGGCAGGTTTGTTGTGGTGCCATATTCTTTCCATTTTTTTTAAATAATGGATTTGATGGTGCTCCGTGGGATGTTCAAAGCTGTTCTGTTTTTATAACCCTGATCTGTACTTCTCCACAACTTTGGTTGCACCAGATCTTATTTAGGGGCTTCATAGCAAAGAGGGTGATACATATGCACGCACCACTTTTAAGTTATTCATTATTTATTAAAGTTGTATTTTCATTTCACTCCACAAATTTGGACTATTTGTGTATGTCCATTACATGAAATTTAAAATTACAGGTTGTAATGCAACAAAACTTTACGGAAGAGTGGCCAGAAAAAAATAAGCAAACACGTTTGGTGTTCGCCAAAAGGCATGTGGGAGACTCCCCAAACATATGGAAGAAGGTACTCTGGTCAGATGAGACTAAAATTTAGCTTTTTGGCCATCAAGGAAAACGCTATGTCTGGCGCAAACCCAACACCTCTCTTCACCCCGAGAACACACAGTGAAGCACGGTGGTGGCAGCATCATGCTGTGGGGATGTTTTACATCGGCAGGGACTGGGAAACTGGTCAGAATTGAAGGAATTATGGATGGCGCTAAATACAGGGATATTCTTGAGGGGAACCTGCTTCAGTCTTCCAGAGATTTGAGACTGGCACGGAGGTTCACCTTCCAGCAGGACAATGACCCTAAGCATACTGCTAAAGCAACACTCTAGTGGTTTAAGTGGAAACATTTACATGTATTAGAATGGCCTAGTCAAAGGCCAGACCTCAATCCAAGTGAGAATATATGGTGTTACTTAAAGATTGCTGTACACCAGCGGAACCCATCCAACTTGAAGGAGCTGGAGCAGTTTTATCTTGAAGAATGGGCAAAAATCCCAGTGGCTAGATGTGCCAAGCTTACAGAGACATACCCCAAGAGACTTGCAGCTGTAATTGCTGCAAAAGGTGGCTGTACAAAGTATTGCCTTTGAGGGGGTGAATAGTTATGCACGCTCAAGTTGTTTTTGTCTTATTTCTAGTTTGTTTCACAATAAAAAAATATTTTGCATCTTCAAAATGGTAGGCATGTTGTGTAAATCAAATGATACTAACCCCCCCAAAAATCWATTTTAATTCCAGGTTGTAAGGCAACAAAATAGGAAACATGCCAAGGGGGGTGAATACTTCCGCAAGTCACTATGTCTCCTTTGATCACAACACGATAACAAACATGTTTACGCTAAAATACAATACAAATATGCTGGTTGATTTTAGATTTAAAACAATTATATGAACTATTTGTTTATATTCTCAATGACCTCTGTGTAGTCTGGGGGTCAGTTCTGACTGTAGTATCTCTGTGTAGTCTGGGGGTCAGTTCTGACTGTAGTATCTCTGTGTAGTCTGGGGGTCGTTCTGACTGTAGTATTCTGTGTAGTCTGGGGGTCAGTTCTGACTGTAGTATCTGTTATTCTTGGGGGGTCGTTCTGACTTGTAGTATCTGTTAGTCGGAGGTCATTCTGGATTGTAGTCTGGGTCCGTTTCTGACTGGTAGTCTGGGGGTCCATTCTGATTGTAGTATCTCTGTGTAGTCTGGGGTCAGTTCTGACTGTAGTCTGGGGGTCAGTTCTGACTGTAGTATCTCTGTGTGTTGGGTCAGTTCTGCCTGTAGTATCTCTGTGTAGTCTGGGGGTCAGTTCTTGACTGTAGTATCTCTGTGTAGTCTGGGGGTCAGTTCTGACTGTGTATCTCTTGTGTAGTCTGGGGGTCAGTTCTGACTGTGTATCTCTGTGTAGTCTGGGGGTCGTTTGACTGTAGTATCTCTGTGTAGTTGGGGGTCTGTTCTGACTGTAGTATCTCTGTGTAGTCTGGGGGTCGTTCTGACTGTAGTATCTCTGTGTAGTCTGGGGGTCAGTTCTGACTGTAGTTCTCTGTGTAGTCTGGGGGTCAGTTCTGACTGTAGTGATCTCTGTGTAAGTCTGGGGGTCAGTTCTGACGTAGTACTTGTGTAGTCTGGGGTCAGTTCTGACTGTAGGTATCCTCTGTGTAGTCTGGGGGTCACGTTCTGACGTAGTATCGTTAGTCTGGGGTCAGTTCTGACTGTAGTATCTCTGTGTGTCTGGGGGTCAGTTCTGACTGTAGTCTGGGGTCAGTTCTGACTGTAGTATTCTGTGTAGTCTGGGGGTCAGTTCTGACTGTAGTCTGGGGGTCCGTTCTGACTGTAGTATGTCTGGGGGTCAGTTCTGACTGTAGTATCTCTGTGTAGTCTGGGGGTCAGTTCTGACTGTAGTATTCTGTGTAGTCTGGGGGTCAGTTCTGACTGTAGTATCTCTGTGTAGTCTGGGGTCTGTTCTGACTGTAGTATCTCTGTGTAGTCTGGGGGTCAGTTTGACTGTAGTATCTCTGTGTAGTCTGGGGGTCAGTTCTGACTGTAGTCTGGGGGTCCGTTCTGACTGTTAGTATCTCTGTGTAGTCTGGGGGTCAGTTCTGGACCTGTAGTATCTCTGTGTACGTCCTGGGGGTCCGTTCTGCTGTAGTATCTCTGTGGGTCAGTCTGGGGTTCCATTCTGTGTAGTCTGGGGGTCAGTTCTGACTGTAGATATCTCTGTGTAGTCTGGGGGTCAGTTCTGACTGTAGTATCTTGTGTAGTCTGGGGGTCAGTCTGACTGTAGTGATCTCTGTGTAGTCTGGGGGTCACTGTTCTGACTGTGAGTATCTCTGTGTAGTCTGGGGGTCAGTTCTGACTGTAGTTTCTGTGTATCTGGGGGTCCATTCTGACGTGTAGTCTGGGGGGCGTCAGTTCTGACTGTAGTTCTCTGTGTAGTGCTGGGTCAGTTTCTGACTGTAGTATCTCTGTGTAGTCTGGGGGTCAGTTCTGACTGTCGTATCTCTGTGTAGTCTGGGGGTCAGTTTCGACTGTGTATCTCTGTGTAGTCTGGGGGTCAGTTTCTGACTGTAGTATCTCTGTGTAGTCTGGGGGTCAGTTCTGACTGTAGTATCTCTGTGTAGTCTGGGGGTCAGTTGTCTGACTGTAGTATCTCTGTGTAGTCTGGGGGTCAGTTCTGACTGTAGTATCTCTGTGTAGTCTGGGGTCAGTTCTGACTGTAGTATCTCTGGTGTAGTCTGGGGGTCAGTTCTGACTGTAGTCTGGGGGTCAGTGTTTAGTAGAGTTAAGTTCAACAAGCTTCCGTTGAGCGGCAAACATGTTACTTAGTAACAATTTCAGTTGAACGATTTGAATGAACATTCYAGAATGTTACGGTGAAGCCACAAATAGCWACTTTTTTTGCATGGATAACTGTRTWTTTYAGCRGCAATATTCAAACTGCAAATTACTTTGCTATTTTTTAGTACATTAAACCATATTTTCCAAATGATTATTTGTAGCGGCAGTTTAGACCTGAAACAGACACACACTCGTCCGAACACTACCTTCTCAGACTTTGTGTTCGTCCAGAACATAACAAACAAATGGAATGCGTTAGCTAAAGTTCAAACTATTTTCCTTGTTCGAACCACACCTCAGGTTTCTGTTTGTGGTAAAATGCTGCCCAATCATATGGAGCAGACAGCCACATACCGGTAGTCTAGTCACAACTGGTTTTAATGTGAAGTAGGGAAATATATCTACATCCTAAATGGTACACTATTACCTGGGTAGTGCACTACTTTAGACCAGAGCCCTGTGGGTAGTGCACTACTTTAGACCAGAGCCCTGTGGGTAGTGCACTACTTTAGACCAGAGCCCTGTGGGTAGTGCACTACATAGGGAATAGGGTTCTATTTGGTCCGTAGCCTCTGGCTCCCATATTACCAGTTCCTTTACTTAAACACCTAAAGGGTTTACAACGTTGATAAGCCGTGGGAGTATTCTACTTCCCCTAACACGTTTATTATTGGATGTTCCTTCCGTGTTTGAAAAGTTGTCTCGTTTGGTGCCGACCGAACAGGAACCAGGTGTCATCTGGCTGTCCTGCGCTGTTGGAATGAGAATCTCTTGTTTTCTTGGCATTTCAGAAAAATAAAATTAAAAAGTGTTATCCTGTTTGGTGTCTATTGAACACGTGCCTGCTGAATCTGTGGTTAGAATAATAAACTGTGGGTTACTTCCAGCCAGTGAGTCTGACTCATGCTTTCCGTAGCAACACACCACAGGGGGCGGAGCCTTCAGAGCCACCTTGTCATACAGGAAGTGGTCAGACCACTCCCACTTGGAACCCTGACAGGCCGGGCGGTGGGAGGAATCCAAAAAAACAAAGATTGTGTATCCCAAACGGTTCCCTAATATAGTTCCCTACTTTTGACCTGCAGTGTGTATATAAAGGAATAGCTTGCCATTTGGAATGCACACTGAGCTGGGACGGTTGATTTCAGACAACGCCCAATTATGTAACCGCGTCCTCTTTACAACGGAGAAGTAATCTAGTGTTTGTAACCTAACCTTAGTGTGGGGGGGGAAACATCTGGTTTGGAATTCGAAACATGGAATTTAACATGAAACAAGAATTCATACATTTTGAGCATTGCTGATAACTGTAGGATTCAACATTCGTAGACCTATGGTGTAAGATTAGCTTAAAGTACATTTGGAAACTTCCCCTTCTTGCCTTAATCAGAATCCACAGACACTGAGAAGTGATAGCCCAGTATCTCCGATGATTACCTACGCTGGCTCTGAGCCATCCGCGTGGACGCCCCCCCCCCCCCAACGTGCTCCTCCCAACAATTACGCACGCATTCCTCTTCATTGAATGGGTTTTGACCGAGAAATTACTTGAGCTTGCGCTGAGATTTTTTTTTAAAGTATGAAAGCAAACAGTCCAATATTTGTAGAAACACTGCTGTGCGTACCCAAATACGTTTGGACTGACAGAAGCTTTGTGGCAGATATAAAATAAATGTATTTATAAAGCCCTTCGTACATCAGCTGATATCTCAAACTGCTGTACAGAAACCAGCCTAAAACCCCAAAAAGAAAGCAATGCAGGTGTAGAAGCACGGTGGCTAGGAAAAACTCCCTAGAAAGGCCAAAACCTAGGAAGAAACCTAAGATACCCTCCGTACTGAGCTGACTGGGGCTTCCTGTTTGATCATCAGGCTTCATTTCTGGCCTGTCTGTCAGCACACCTCTTCCACCTACATATTTTAGGCTGTGGTTTACACTGTGTGGTATTAGAAACAGACACTAGGCTTTTCAACAACGTCTTAACTAGGTTCTCCTTCACCACAACCCGTTTCAACAAATAGTTGTCAAATGCTTTAATAAAAGCGGTGTGAACTAACCTCTTGATTTATTGTCTGCCTCATTCCATACAGCGGTGATAGCCACGACCTCACACACCACAGTGGTGAAACACCAGTTCACCCAGCAACCTCAGCAGCCCATCCATGTCTACAGGGTGGCCCCCAGTACCCAGCCTACCAGCCCGTACCCGTCCAGCCTGGGTATGGGGCTCAGCCTCAACCTGGCTACGGAGAGGGCAGCCCATGCCCACAGCACCGGGCAACCAGGGACAACACTTCCAGCCAGGACCACCCCCTCCCTACCAAGACACTGGTAAGTGTCATAGACATACAGGTGATGACGTAATGGCACCCTTTTATATCAGACCTCTGTTCCTGGAGAAGAACCCTCCTGTAGGTTTTAACTCCTACAGGAGGTCTCTCTCCAGGAACAGGTTGGAGTGAAAACCTACAGGAGGGTCTCTCTCCAGGACAGGGTTGGAGTTAAAACTACAGGAGGGTATCTCTCCAGGAACAGGGTTGGAGTTAAAACCTACAGGAGGGTATCTCTCCAGGAACAGGGTTGGAGTTAAACCTACAGGAGGGTTTCTCTCCAGGAACAGGGTTGGAGTTAAAACCTACAGGACGTACTCTTCCAGGAACAGGGTTGGAGTTAAAACCTACAGGAGGGTATGTATCCAGGAACAGGGTTGGAGTTAACCTACTGGAGGTCTCTCTCCAGGAACAGGGTTGGAGTGAAAAACCTACAGGAGGGTTTCTCACAGGAACAGGGTTGGAGTGAAAACCTACAGGAGGTCTCTCTCCAGGAACAGTTGGAGTTAAAACCTACAGGAGGGTCTCTCTCAGGTTGCTGTTAAACTTCTAGTTCACCTTATGACTACTTGCCCAAAAACACCACTTCTGTCTGGTGTGGTAATGTCCTCTCTCTCTCTCTCTCTCTCTCTCTCAGGTTCAGCCTATCCTCCTGCTATCCCAGTGCCTTATAGTCAGGCTGGGTTCAGTCCAGGACAGCCATCTTACCCCATCCAGCCTCCAGCTCAGCCCGGCTACTCAGCCAGCAGCCCGGCTACCCAGCCCACAGCCCCGGTACCAAGCCAACCGTACGCCCACAACCAGCCTACCCAAACAGCAAACAGCCTACCCAGCCCAGGCTGGCGCGCCTCTGCCAGCTGATTCCCTCTGCTCAGCCTGCCTACAACCCTGCTTCGTCGACTCCCAACCTCGAAAACTGGCTACTGAATCAATTCTCCATCACTGTCTGTCTGACGCAGGTCTCCGTCCCATTCCCCATCCATCCATTGTCTGTCTGACGCAGGTCTCCCTCCCATTCCCCATCCATCCACTGTTGTCTGACGCAGTCTCCGTCCCATTCCCATCCATCCACTGTCTGTCTGCGCGGTCTCCCTCCCATTCCCATCCATCCACTGTCTGACGCAGTTCTCCATTACCGGTCTCCCTCCCGTTCCCCACCACAGGTCTCTCCACCCAACAAGGCTCCCTCCACCAGGTCTCCCGTCCCAACAGTCTCCCTCCCGTCCCCACCACAGCTCCCGTCCCGTCCCCCACCACAGTCCCCGTCCCCACACAGGTCTCCTCTCACACAGGTCTCCTCCCGTTCCCACACAGTCCCCCTCCACCACAGGTTCCTCGTCCACAACGGGTCTCCTCCGTCCCCCACCACAGGTCTCCCTCCCGTCCCCCCACAGGTCTCCTCCCGTCCCCCACCAGTCTCCTCCGTCCACCACATTCACTGAGCTTCTAGAGCTCACCTGGAGAGAACTCAACTGGCTTGGATCCCTAACAGCACCCTATTCCCTATGTAGTGCACTATCCTGGTCAAAAGTAGTGCACTACATAGGGAATAGTGTGCTGTTTGGGAACATGCTATACCTTGTTAGGGCCAGGTTTATTATTTTTATTACAGTCTAACAAAACAACAAAAAAGGGAATCTTCATGTATTTCTGTGCCTCTGTCTTCATTGTACAACCAACCCAAACTGTGGTTAAAATAATTTAAAAAAATGTTTTTGCACTGTAGTTGAATGACGTAGAGTAGAAGACAGCCAAGAATCAAAATGTCTGAATCCGCATTCACACAAATTATCAAATATACCTAAATCTAGTTTAGTGGTAAAACGTATGTCCTGTTAAAATGTCAAGGTGTCCTGTCTCGTACAGAAACTAGATGCAAGAAACAGTTGTGCCTTTTTTTAAACCATAAATTCTTGGTCCAACCAAATTATATTTTTATTTTTTTAAATAAAACCATCAGTCTAGGTGTTTTTTTTAGACCATTTTAAAGCCGTGTCCCCATGTAGGGCACTGCTTTTGACCAGAGCCCAATGAACTCAAAAGTAGTGCCCTATGTAGGGAATAGGGTGCCATAGGGCACTGGTCTAAAGTTGTGCCCTATGTAGGGAATAGGGTGCCATTTAGGACGTAAACCGTTCTAAAGAATGTTAAAACCTCCACAATATGCCTTGTTTCTCCACTCGTGCTGTGAGATCATGTAAAATCATTCTGTACCAAGCCTTGTAGGTGAACCAAGCTGGATGGAAACATTACCAGCCTTCAAATGAAATGTAATGCTTTTTTAAAAATGTCTTTATCCGAGTGACCTCTTCTCTGTTGATAATGTTCCTTAATCTGCATCCCAAATAACCCCCTATTTCCCTATATATATATATAAGTGCACTACTTTTGAGTTCCTATGGGCCCTGGTCAAAAGCAGTGCACTATTTTTTGGGAGCCAGCCCCTGGTTTTCCTACGCTGTATCTGTGAAGTCAGGGTCTGGAAAGGTCAGGTAGAAATACGCAGTGTAGAACATACATGCTTCTGACATGTTGGGACTAAAGGATCATGTCGGCTGCTATTGGTTGTATTTCTGTCTGCGTTCGGTATGCTGTTGCACCCCTTTTTACACGACCCTCGTTTGTTAGAACTTCTTGCCCAGGGTTGTTTTGTCCGCGTCACACGTGTTTCTATCCATGTCGGGGGGTATTCAACTTTGACCCTACGAAGGGACGGAGCCTGCTGGTTTTCTGTTCTACCTGATCGTTAAAAATTGGACCCACCTGGTGTCCCCAGGTCTAAATCAGTCCCTGATTAGAGGGGAACCTGGTGTCCCCGGGTCTAAATCAGTCCCCGATTAGAGGGGAACCTGGTGTCCCCAGGTCTAAATCAGTCCCTGATTAGAGGGGAACCTGGTGTCCCCAGGTCTAAATCAGTCCCCGATTTTAGAAGGGGAACAATGAAAACGCAGTAGAACTGGCTTTGAGGTCCAGAGTTGAGTTTGAGAGCCCCACATTGGATGTGTCATAATACCCATAAAACCTAGCTGTCAAACAGGTTCCATTTGTGTTTCCCATCGGGGATTTTAGAAACACTTAAAAATAAAGGCTGTGTTTCATGTAGAGACTTACCCTGGTGTGACTCAATATATATTCAGATGGGGGTATTATGACTCATGSTGTGACAGGATACCAGCCTTTGTCTGTTGTTCATGTGTGACTTCAGGTCGTGAGCACCTCGTCAGCCATATCTGCTTTAGCGTGCTGCTTGTTCGACTGAGTAAATGACATGCTGTGTAGTTTTAAAATGTTAAATCAGGAATTAAATGCCATTTTGCTACAATGACAAATAAATGTATTTTTTCTTTTTTCTTTTTCAACTCTTGTATCTTTATTTGTCCCTGGTCCCAGATCTGTTGGTGCTCTCGTCTCCTCCAGTATTCTCATTGTGATACCTACGCGCATACGGAAGAGACAACCAAAACATGGCATAACAATGACACACACCGAGTACAAATGACAATTGTCGTTTGCAAACACTGATGTTATTTAATGGATTCAAATAAAAGCTCAATACAGTAAAATCACAGAATATTTTCACATTCCAATATCAAGAACAGTCGGCATTTCCTCGGAAAAACCAACAAGATATTACCTGCGTCCCAATTAGGACCCTTTTMGGGGCACTACTGTAGCCCACRGGGCTCTGGTGAAAAGTAGTGCACTATGTTGGGACGCTGTACATAGCAGGGCTGGGGTCAATTCAGTTATCTTCCCCCCTCCTAACCTTAACCATTAGTGGGGGTGGGGGGGGATGCAAAAACTGATCCAAGATCAGTGTCTAGGGGCAACTGAACGCCACTCCGGTGCAGAACCAGAGAAGGAACAGGTCAGGAGCCAGTATCTACGTCCATATCTTCAGTRTCCTCAGACTCGGGACGACAAATCTCATCCAAAGCCAATTCTAACAAAACAGAATACACGAGTTACACAGGAAACTGGACACATAMAAGGATCATTGGTAGAAAAGAGGAGACACTCAATGTATAACTGGCCAGGTACATGTAAGGTCAAACCTTTTTTGGACCAAGTTGTAGTGTTTAAAAAAAAAAATTACTTAACAAAAATATAAAAACGCAACAATTTCATAAAGTTACAGTTCATAAACGGAAATCAGTCAATTTAAATAAATTCATTAGGTCCTAATCTATGGATATTACATGACTGGGAATACAGATATGCATCTATTGGTCACAGATACCTTTAAAAACCAAAAGTAGTGGTGTGGATCAGAAAACCAGACAGTATCTGGTGTGACCACCATTTAGCCTCATCTTATACGCACAGCTGATCAGGCTGTTGATTGTGGCGTGTGGAATGTTGTCCCAGTCCTCTAATGGCTGGGCGAAGTTGCTGGATATTGGTGGGAACGAACACGCTGTCGATCCAGAGCATCCCAAACATGCTCAATGGATGACAGGTCTGGTGGGTATGCAGGCCATGGAAAAACTGGGACATTTTCAGTTTCCAGGAATTGTGTACAGATATGGAGCCGTGCATTATCATGCTGAAACATGAGGTGACGATGGCGGATGAATGGCACGACAATGGTCCTCAGGATCGTATCTCTGCACATTAAAATGGCCATTGATAAAAAGCACTTGTGTTCGTTGTCCGTAGCTTATGCCTTCCCATGGGGCACTGTTCACAACAGCAAACCGCTCGCCCACACAACGCCATACATGTGTTTGTGCGGCTTATGGTAGAAAAATGTACATTTAATTATTTGGCAACAGCTCTGGTAGACATCTCTGCAGTCAGCATGCCAATTGCACACTCCCTCAAAACTTGAGACATCTGTGGCATTGTGTTGAGTGACAAAACTGCAAATTCTAGAGTGGCCTTTTATTGTCCCCAGCACAAGGTGCACCTGTGTCAAATCAAATTTTTATTGGTCACACACACACATATTTAGCAGATGTTATTACGGTGTAGCCAAAGACTTGTGTTCCTAACTACAACAGTGCAGTAGTATCTAACAATTAACAACAATACAGACAAATCTAAAAGTAAAACGTTATTAACAAATAGAAAAATATTAGGATGAACAATGTCGGAGTGGCTAAAATACAGTAAAATACATATGAAATGAGTAAAACAGTATGGAAACATTATTAAAGTTGAGTAGTGATTCCATGTCTATGTAGGGTTGAGTAACCGGGAGGTAGCCGGCTAGTGATGGCTGTCTGAWGGCCTTGAGATACAAGCTGTTTTCCCCAGTCTCTCGGTCCCTGCTTTGATGCACCTGTACTGACCTCGCCTTCTGGATGATAGCGGGGTGAACAGGCCGTGGCTCGCGGTGGTTGTTGTCCTTGATGATTTTTATCAAATCAAATTTATTTATATAGCCCTTCTTACATCCGCTGATATCTCAAAGTGCTGTACAGAAACCCAGCCTAAAACCCCAAATAACAAGCAATGCAGGTGTAGAAGCACGGTGGCTAGGAAAAAGTCCCTAGAAAGGCCAAAACCTAGGAAGAAACCAGGCTATGAGGGGTGAACATGGCCAAGATGTTCAAATGTTCATAAATGACCAGCATGGTCAAATAATAATATGGCCTTCCTGTGACATCGGGTGGTGTAGGTGTCCTGGAGGGCAGGTAGTTTGCCCCCGGTGATGCGTTGGTCAGACCACACCACCCTCTGGAGAGCCTTTCGGTTGCGGGCAGTGCAGTTGCCGTACCAGGCGGTGATACAGCCCGACAGGATGCTCTCAATTGTGCATCTATACAAGTTTGTGAGGGTCTTAGGAGCCAAGCCGAAATCCTTCAGCCTCCCTGAGGTTGAAGAGGCGCTGTTGCGCCTACTTCACCACACTGTGTGTGTGGGTGGACCATTTCAGTTTGTCAGTGATGTGTACGCCGAGGAACTTGAAGCTTTCCCACCTTCTCCACTGCTGTCCCGTCGATGTGGATATGGGGGGAGTGCTTCATCTCGAGGCCATCAGACTGTTAAACAGCCATCACTAACATAGAAAGGCTGCTGCCAACATACAGACTCAAATCTCTGGCCCCTTAAATGAACGGACTTAATAAAAGGTATCACTAGTCACTTTAAATAACACCACTTTAATAATGTTAACATACCCTACATTACTCATCTCATATGTATACACTGTATTTTACTGCGTCTTGTCTATGCCGCACGGCCATCGCGCATCTATATATTTATATTTATATATTCTCATTCCATCCCCTTACATTGTGTGTATTAGGTAGTCGTTGAGGAATTGGTAGATTACTTGTTAGATATTACTGCACTGTTGGAACTAGAAGCACAAGCATTTAGCTACACTCGCGTTAACATCTGCTAACCATGTGTATGTAACCAATAACATCTGCTAACCATGTGACCAATAACATCTGCTAACCATGTGACCAATAACATCTGCTAACCAGCATGTGACCAATAACAATCTGCTAACCATTGATTGTGACCAATACATCTGCTAACCATGTGACCAATAACATCTGCTAACCATGTGACCAATAACATCTGCTAACCATGTGACCAATAACATCTTGCTAAAATGTGACC